>NC_071398.1:45950540-45974621 GCF_022682495.2 Desmodus rotundus
ATAGTTTTAAAAAATTTATTGATTATGCTCTGGCCGGGTGGTTCAGTTGGTTGGGCATCATCCCGTACACCAGAAGGTTGTGGGTTTAATCCCTCGTTGGGGCGCATGGGGGAGGCAACCAATCGATGTTTCTCTCTCACATCCGTGTTTGTTTTTCTCTCCATAAAATCAATAAACATCCTCATCCTCAGAGAGGATTTTAAAAAGTATATGGATTACCTGTTGAAATATTTTGGATACAGAGGGCGAAATAAAATATATTATTTAAAGTAACCTGCCCTGGCTGGTGTGGCTCAGTGGATTGAGTGCCGGCCTGCGAACCAAAGGGTCGTCAGTTCAATTCCCAGTCAGGGCACATGCCTGGGTTATGGTCCAGGTCTCCAGTAGGAGGGCACTTGAGAGGCAACCACACATTAATGTTTCTCTCCTTCTCTTCCCCCGCTTCTCTCTAAAAGCAAATAAATAAAATCTTAAAAAAAAAAACTGGTTTCTTTCAACTTTTTCTTGAAATTGGTTATTAGAAAATTTAAAATCACACGTGGCCTGTGTTCTGTTTCCATCGGATCACGCCATTCGAGCATTCTAGGGCTTTACATGTGCTACTTCCTTTTACCTCTGCATGGCCCCATGGTAGAAAGACTAGTATTAGTCTTTTGTACAGATAAGGAAACCAGGGCAGAAGAGTAAAAGGCACAGATGCCAGAACCAGAGGGCCCAGAGTCAAACCTCAGCTCCGCCGCTCACGAGCTGTGTGACTTTTGGCAAATTATTTACCTCTCTGTGCCTTGGTTTCAGCCTCAGCGAAATGGGAATAATGACGACACTGGCTTCTCAATGAAGTGAGTGAGTCTGTGGGAAACCTGGGCACAAGGCCTGTGTCCCTGAGGCACTGATGTGAAAGTGATTACTGCAAAATGTTGCTGGTTAGATCCCTCCAGGCCCTTCTGGAAACCACTGGAGGCTCCCTTCTTCCTTCCTTCCTTCCTCCTTCCCCCACACCCGGTCCTGGGTTCTCTCTTCCATCACACGTGCCCCATTTCTTGCTGCTCCCCTGAGCAGGCAGTCCCGGCTCCCTTGCCTGGCTTTGAGGACTAGATTTTCCTGTGGCATTTTTTCAAACCCCGACTCGCACCAACCCCTGACTGGCTGGAGTCGCTGGAACACCCTCAGCATTTTTCACACCCAGAGGGCTTTGCACAGGTGGTCCCCTCCCCATGCTCCAGGAAGCCACTGGCTTGCAGGATCTTGCACCCAAATATCTCCCTGGCCCACAGGTCCCCACTGAGTTCACTGTCTTTCCCTAATCTCCCTCCTTCCCCGGGTTCCCCACTGTAGACCCAGTCACGGGGCCAGACCCACGGTCGTCTGTGCCACCCCCCAAGCCTGTCACTCTCAAGCCCTGTGCCTCCTGATCCCTGACTCTGCCCCTCCCTTTCCTCCATCCCCTTGGCTCAGCCCTTGTCCTCTCTCCCTGGACCCTCACCCAACCTCCTCTTTGGTCTCAAATCTCTCTCCCAGTCTGTCCGCCTCACGCCCCAGAGGAGACTTCCTGCATCTGGAGCTGACTGCCCCACTTCCCCTGCTCCCAGCCCTCTGTGCACACACAAAGTCCAGGGTCCTCAGTTTGGCAAAGACTCAGCAAAATGAGTCAGTGCTCCTGGGGACTGGAGGCAGGGCCACCTGCGACCCCCAGGGGTCAGCCACAGCTAGGCAGCTGGGGCATCCAGCCACCCCTCACCACCCTGCTGGCTGGCTCACCTGCTCCCCAGGGTAGGGCATCCTCCGCCTTCTCCTCCACCAGTCCAGGCACCAGACAGCAGCCACCAGCAGGAGGGCCAGGGGCAGCAGCAACAGCAGCAGGAGTAGCAGAGGGGCCGGAGCAGCTGGCAAGTCTGTGGCCTCCAAAGCCTTGGGACTCCTGGAGGGCAGCAGGGTGGAGGAGTCTGTGGGGTGACCAATGAGGAGGGTCAGGCCAGGCTAGTTTCCAGTGCCAGCTCTGTGGCCTCGGGTGGGTTGTTGGCCTCCCGGTGCCTGTCTCCTGATCTGTGTAGGGGGGACAGTTCTTATACCTGCGTCCTAAGTTGTCACAGAAATTGAATGAGTGCATATACAGAGGAGCCAGGGACAGTGTCTGGCACATAGGCAGGTCGCGTACTGATGGGCGAATGTGGTGATGGAACAAATGTTCCCAGTGCTTCTGGGTTGACTTGTTTATTCCTCTTCTTGCCCTGATGGTCTGTGAGCCGCATGTGAGTGACAGGCTCTTATCTGTCTTTTTTTAAGTTAAACAAAAAATTTTCTTTAATTTTTTAATTTTTAGTGAGAGAGGAAGAGGGGGGCGGGTAGAGAGAGATTGAAACCATGAGCTCGGCATATGGAGATGACACTAACCAATTGAGCTACCTGGCCAGGTAAAAAAAAAATTTTTTTTTTTTGTGGCTCAATGGACTGAGCGCCGGCCTATAAACCAAAGGGTTGCTGGTTGATTCCCAGTCAAGGCACATGCCTGGATTGTGGGCCAGGTCCCCAGTAGGGGGTGTGAGAGGCAACCACACACTGATGTTTCTCTCCCTCTCCTGCCCTTCCCCTCTCTCTAAAATAAATTTAAAACAAATTTTTTTTAAAGTCACGAGGGGACAAAATAAAAAAAAATCTTGATTAAGAGTAAATTTACTTTTTTTCTTTTTAGCTTTTAAAAAATGGCTCCTAGGAAGTGTACACTTAAACAGGCCCCTCTGCATAGACTGTGTTTCTGCAGCCCGGGGCTGCCTTAGAGACACAGGCAGGGGTTGCCGTCCCTTCTCAGAGATGGGTAAACTGAGGTCCGGAAAGGGGCAGGAACTTGGGGAACATGCCCCCAATCCCGCAGCCCACGGCGGGGGGACAGGGGGCGGGGTAGTGTATGAGACTGTGCACAGGGGTGCGCCGCTGTGAGGACGGGAGGTGGTGGCTGGGAGGGCTGGGAGCCTTTACCCGGCTGACACCGCAGCTCCAGGCAGCCAGAGAAATTCCAGCGGGTGATCCAGGGCTTCAGGGCCACCAGCTGCTCGGAGGTGTCCTGCAGGAGGTGGGAGATGTTGGTCTGGACGTAGCGAAGACAGCTGGGGATGGGCTGGGGGCAGGGGAGGGAGACGTCACCACCGCATCACTCCTTGCCTCTTCTCAGGCCGAGGGCCTTCCCTTACCAGCAACCAGACTGGAGAGGCCTCGGTCTCAGAGGGAGAGTTCGGACCACGCCTCCCCCTGGTTGCTAAGGGGAAGCATCCTTAGCAACACCCAGCAACAGGGCCCAAGGAAGCCCCTTCTAGAGTGTATTTAGATCCCCTCCTTCTCCTGGTTGCTAGGGGAGAGAACCCCTTAGCAACACCCCGGCAACAGGGCCTGAGGAATAAACTCAGCGTCGGTGGACTGGGCCCAGACCCCTGAGCACCCTCTGGTGCCCAGACGTGTTATTGCCCAGCAAGCAAGGGCCCGGTGAGCCTGCGGCCCCAGCCGCACCTCCCTTGAGTTGCCCCAATCGAAAACAATCTCCAATAAGGCCGAGCTGAGCTTCGTTTCCCATTCCCTAGGAAGGCATCTCACTCCCCTCACTTGCCCCCCAAGTTCAGGGCTGACCTGCATGGCACATAAGGTGACAAAATATATCTCTGTGTTGACATCCTCCAGCAGCTGTTGCATCTGGGCCCCGGCCACTGTCTTGAGCTGCTCCATGCAGCGCTGGGCCAGGACCAGGCGCCAGAAGGCCCCACAGAGCTTGTCCTAGGGAGAGACAGCCAGAGCCCTGGGTCCCTCGGGCAGAGAGGCTGGGGGTCTGAGGGAGGAGGGGTAGGGCCGGACTCCTGAGTCTGAGCAGGGAGGGGGCCGGGGGCCTGGTCCCCTGAGGGACGGTGCACCTAGAGTCTCTTTCCCACCTCCATCCCTGGCCCCTCCCACCTGGGACTCACGTCGTGCAGGTTGGTGGCCACAGCAACGGGGTAATCTTCAAGCAAGTAGTCAGACTGCGGGAGAGAACGGGTTCAGGGTGGGCCGAAGACGGGAGGAAAGGGACCTATGGAGAGAGAGGCCCAGGGAGCCGCGGATACGGAGAGCAGAGCAGGTGGGAACTCAGACTCAGCAACAGAACCTGCGGCTCAGAAGGGCCAGCAGGAGAGGGTGGAGGGGGGCGCTCACCAGCTTGCGGATGGTGTCAGCGAAGGTGGAGGAGATGGGGCTGTGGGGGAAGGTACAGTCTGGGGTCCCGCAGAGGCCCAGGCTCAGCAGCAACAGTAGCAGCAGGGGTGTCTGTGGGGAAGGGGTGCCTCTGTTGGCTCCACACCACTCCCCGAGGCTCCCCCAGACCCCCTTCCCCTTTCTCCTTTCCTGTGGTTCAGGTCATCTCCTCAATCTGGCTCATGGCTGCCCACCTCCGGCCTGTGGCCCTGTCTTTCTCTCCGCGTCTGCCCCCCACTGTCCAGCCCTCAGTCCCCTGTGCCCCAGCCCCCACACTTGGCCCTTTGATCTCCGTCTTGGCTCCCTCTGCCCTGCATCTTCTTTGCTCTGCCCACCCCTCCGCCCTTCCCTGCTCCTCTCTCCCATTTCTCCTTCCAGCTGGGTCCCCTCCAACCCATTGGTACTCACCTCCCTCTGGTTCTTCTCCCACCCCAGTTGCCTCCCCAACCTGTTCATCTCCCCACCTCTGTCTGCTGCTCCAACCCCTGCCCGTCTCCCTCCACCCCTGTCCAACTTCCTCCACCTCTCTGCATGTCCCCACCTGTCTGCCCATCACGACACAGCCCCCTGTCCCCCACCTGGTCCCTCCGGTATACGCACAGCTGGGCTCCAGGCTGGTGCCAACACTGTCATCTCCGCCAGTGGCCCCTCATGCCTGTAGCCAGATCTTGGAAGGGACAGAAGAGCAGGTCTCGGTCCCCCACACCCCAGCCCTTTCCTCACCCGCCCCTTCAACTCCCCGCCCCTCCCTCGGCCCCTTGATGTGGCTAAGTTTCTGCCTCCTTCTCCCTCGGGTTTCCTGCATGCGCTCCAGTTACAGTGAAAACTCATCTCCCCTTCTAAGAACCCTGACGTCTGATCCCTGGAACCCTCACCAGGGACCCGACCCCCTCTCCTCCTCCCTCAGCCCCAGGAGGGGCACCCCAGCCCCGCCCCTCGGGGACCCAGAGCCCATTTCTCCTCCCGCACCAGGCTTGCCCAGGCTGGGTGTGGAAGGGGACAGGCTGGGTGACACGGGGAGAGCGAAAGTGAAAGAAAATTTTGGAGGGGGTAATTGAATTGGGGTGGCTCGGTCAGAGCCCAGGGGCGCCACCTGGTGGTGGCAGGTGGCAGCTCACGCTCCAAAGGCTGCTGGCCCAGGAGGGCTGAGGGTGGGTCAGTGCTCCCGGGTGGGAAAGACTGAATGAGCAGCTGGGTCTGGAACCCGGATCCGCCTCCAACTAGAACCAAAGCACGCAGGGCGGGGAGGAGGTTTCCCTGGGCCTTTCACCTTCGCCTTGAACCTCAACTCTCCCCGCTCCCCATCTTCTGCATCAAGATGCTGGGGCCCATAGCGTTGGCAGGGACTAGTGACTATTGGCCTCTCACTGCCCACGCAGTCCAGTCCGTCAGCAAATTTCTTGGCTGATTGTCAAAATGCATCCAGAGTCCGTCCAATCACTTCTCACCACCCCCGTTCCAACCCCCCGCCCCGCCAGCATCACCCAGGGGGTCTGCCACCACCATCTCCCACTTGAAAACCACTGCAGCCCCCCTCCAGGCCTCGGCCCTCACCGCCCCTTCCCCATTTCCGTCTGTTCCCTGACGACCTAAATCAGCACGCATTCTCCCTCTGCTTCCTGTCACTCAAATGAAGGGACCAAGTCCTGACTGTGGCCCACGTGGACCTGCCAGATCTGGCCCGGGTCCCTCCCGGCCTTCTCGCTCTGCCTGGCTGCCTGGGACAGCACGCTCCTGCCCCAGGGCCTTTGCACACACCGCCAGATCCCTCACCCTGAATGCCCTCCCCCCACACACCCACTTGGCTTCTCCCCCAACTCATCCCCCGGCCTTTGCTCAAACACACAGGCAAAGCCTTCCCCCGTCACCCCTTTTCAAATTGTACCCCGCTTTGCTCCTTCCATCGTCACTTATCACCTTCTGGCACACCGTGCACTTTGCTTATCGTCTTCCTCGGCGGTGGCCCCCACCGGGAGGTCAGCTCCAGGCCCACGGCGGTGTCGGTTCACCCTGCTGGGTCTCCAGCACCGTCAGTTGCACTTGAATCAGAGCACGTGCTCAATCGGTATTTGCTCAGTAAGTAAGTGGATCCCGGCCTCTTCCCTTCTTCGCTATTGTATGAAAGAGAAAGCATCTGGTCTTCGTCCCGGTTTCCTGGGAGACAACCGCTAAGACCCTGGGCATTTCCCAGACGAGTGATGGGAGTGTCTTTGTTATACACCAGGGGCCCCCCTGACCTCACCTGAGCTTATGCTAATGAGAGGACTGGAGATGGGGGGCGTGGCTGGTCAACCCAGAAAAGACCAATCCCAAGGTTAGAGCGTTGGCGCTTTGAGACTCGAGATATCAGCCTAACTGGCCAACCCCCCACCTCCACCCTGGGCGGGGGTGGGGCGGGTGGGGGAGAGAGAGGACCGGAGGGGTGCTAGACACTGACCTCCACTTCCGCCTTTGTGGGCACAGGGCTTTGTCCTCTTCTGTCTCCTGTGTGACGGTCGTCATTAGGTTTAGGGCCCATTTGGATGACCCAGGATGATCTCTCAAATCTTCAACTGCATTATATCTGCCCAGAGTGTTTTAAGGTCACACACGTAGGTTCCAGGGGTGAGGATGTGCACATACCCTTTGGGGATCACTATGCAACCCACTACTGTCCCCCCAAAACTGTTGCCCACCAGTGGGCCTTCGCACATGCTGTTCCCTCTGCCTGGGATGCTCTCTGCTACTTGGGGTGTGTGTGTGTGTGATTTTATGATCAGTTTGTGCAGTTTGAGCAAAACTGCTGGGAAGCAAGATGCCCCTTGGCCACTTTTCTCGCCTAAGCAGATCTCCGTGGCACTTCCAGACTCAAGGCCATTACTCATCATCAGGGCGATGCCAGTCAAAGCCAGTGACAAGTCACGGCACACCTGTTAGAATGGCCCCTATGAAGAAGAGAGACCAGTGCCAGAGAGGATGCGGGGGAGAAAAGGGGAGCCCTCGCACACGGTTAGTGGGAATGTAAGCCGGTGCAGCCACTGTGGAAACAGTATGGAGTTTTCTCAGAAAATAAAAATAGATCAGCGATTCCACCCCTGGGTATACTGTATTTTGGCGTGTATAATGTGTGCTGTGTTGCCCAAATTTTTTGGGGGAAAATAAGGATGTGATTTATATGTGGGTATAATGATTCCATGCCATGGATATAATAATGGCCATAATGATCCCATGAATATCATGTGCATGGAATCCCATTATCTGTGGCAAACTACAATATATCCAGAGGAAATGAAACCAGTATCTTTTTTTAAATTTTTTTTATTTATTTCTAGAGAGAGGGGAAGGGAGGGAGAGAAATATCACTGTGTGGTTGCCTCTCACGTACCCACTACTGGGGACACTGCCCGCAACCCAGACACGTGCCCTGGCTGGGAATTGAACCAGCAGCCCTGTGTTTCACAGGCCAGCGCTCAGTCTGCTGAGGTACACCAACCAGGGCTGAAACCAGTATCTTAAACGGATGTCTTAAACCTGCACTCCCATGTTCATGGACAGCATTATTCACAAGAGCCACGTCACGGAGACAACCTAGGAGCCACTGGCAGATGAATGGAGAAAGCGGAGAAACACGAGCTGGGTGCTGTGGCTGCGTCATAGCCAATAAGGTGTGCCTGAGGCACCAGGACCGTTCATTGAGAAAAAGGGAAATAATGGAATACTATTCAGCCATAATATGTTGCAAATTAGTCAGCCATTTGCAGCAACCTGGAGAACCCCGACCTTCGGCTGGGGGAATGGGCCAGAGGAAGACAAACACTGTTTGACTGCACCTGTGGCGTCTGAAGAAGTCAAACTCATCACACTGAAGAGAAGGCTGGTTGCCAGGGGTTGCAGGTGAGGGGAAGACGGGACGGAGTTGGGCAAAGGATACACACTCCCATGTCGAAGATGAGTAAATTCTGGGGATGTGGTGAATGTACAGTGTGGTAAGTACGGTTAACAACACTGTATTCTGTGTTGCATGCTTGAAAATTGCTGAGAACAGATTTTACCAGTTCCCACCACACACACAGAAAGGTAATTATGTGGGCTGATGGGTGTGTCCATTAACTTGATTGTGATAACCATTTCATAATGCATATGCATATGAAGTAGTTTTGTGCACCTTGGCTGGTGTGGCTCAGTGGATCAAGCACGGGCCTGTGAACCAAAGGGTTGCCAGTTCGATTCCCAGTCAGGGCACATGCCTGGGTCATGGGCCAGGTCCCTGGTTGTGGGGCGCACAAGAGGCAACCGCACATTGATATTTCTCTCCCTCTCTTTCTCCCTCCCTCCCCTCTCTCTAAAAACAATAAAAGCTTAAAAAATTATGTTGTACAACAGAACTATATGCTTTATCTGGCAATCATACCTCATTAAAGCTGGGAAAAAAATCCTCAGTGAAGATGGCACTTTCCTGGGGAAGATTCCTTCCACCTGTCTGTCTCTCGCACCCACATACACACACAGACTGGGTAGGGTGCCTTCTCTGGGCTCTCACAGTGCCCCGAGCTTCCTCTATTATTATAGTACATGACATCTTAGCTTTTATCTGTGTCTTTTGGAACAGAGCCGAGCCTACCTCTCTTCTGCTCACAGACCCTCTATGGCTCCCTGAGTGCCCTTGGGACAAATTCCCAGCCCCTGCTGACAGCCTGACTTTAGCTCAGTGAAACCCATTTCAGACTTCTGACTTCCTGAATTGAAAGACAATACACTTGTGTGGTGTTACTTAAGCTGCTAACTTTGTGGTAACTTGTTACAGCAGCAACAGGAAACGGATACACCTTTCACCCACAAGAACATCGGTTGTGTGAGGCCACGTTGTCTGGCTCACTGCGGCCTCCCTCACAATGGACGTCTCAGTAGGTATTTGTTGATTGACAGGATGGCTGCAGCGACCAGGAACGCCCACCCTCTGGGCTGGCATGATTGGCTCCCAAGTGAAACCTGACCCAGGCTGGCCAATCAGATTCCGCCTCCTGGGGACGGGGCGCAAACCGTGGCCAGTGGTCTAGGCTGGTGGTCCATGGACCTGCCCGCAGTTGGCGCGGGCTGGCTAGCATCAGAATTAGTAGGAAGGGCACTGAGGCAGCCCACGGAATCTGGGAGGGGGCCTTGAAATCACAGATGGTAACGAGAGCCGTCCAGGGACTTTCCTCCGACTCTTGCATTCCTGTGTCTCTTCTGTCCAAACATCCACATCTGGGACCGGTAGTTTACTCGGAAGGTGCCCTTTCTCATGGGCTCCAAGGCCAAAATCAACCTCTGACAGCCGGCACTCATTAAGCACGTCCTGTGTACAGCTCAGAGCGAACCCAACTGGTTGTAACTACCAGCCCTGTTTTACAGATAAGGAGAGGGGGCTCTGAGCGGCCCAGGAGCTCTCCGGAAGTCACATGGCTACAGAGGTTTGAAGTAAGCAGATGGGCAGATGAGAGTCCTGAGATCGCACAGCCTACAGAAAGCACGTGCCCTGAAGCAGGGCTCACATTCAGGTTCCCAGGACCCGGGGTATCCGGATATGCATCTTGCCCTGTTTTCTCTAAGGTATCTCTGTAGCCTCCCAGGAAATTTCCTTTTATGCTAGTGAGTGGGGGTTTTTTTTGGCATAAAAAAGAATTCTAGCCCTGGCTGTTGTGTCTCAGTGGTTTGAGTACCGGCCTGTGAACCAAAGGGTTGTTGGTTCGATTCCCAGTCAGGGCACATGCCTGGGTTGCAGGCTGGGTCCCCAGTTAGGGGAACATGAGAGGTTACCACATATGGATGTTTCTCTCCCTCTCTTTCTCCCTCCCTTCCCCTTTGTAGGGAAAATGGAATCAGTCAGGCTCCCTCACCTGGATGTCCAGGGTAAAAAAACTTAGTAGTGTTCATATAACCTTGAGTCAGGGCCAGCACGTGTAAATGAAGCTCTGTTATAAAACTGAAGGTCAGTATTGGCACTTTGCCGGCTTGGTGTGCATTTAGTATATAAGGGAGTCGGCACTTCCTGCGGTGTCACACGCAGCTTGCAGCAGGCGTGGATCGCCCCACCCCAGAATAAAAGCATGTCAGATATCTCTATGGCTCCCCGAATTTTCTTCCGTCTGCCTGAATCCCATGTGAACCTGCCTGGCCTTGAATGGCTGCAAGCCACCCTCTCTCTCTCTCTCTAAAAAAAAAAAAAAAAAAAAAAAAAAAAAAAAAAAAGATTTCTAGAACATTGCTTTGCTGGAACAGCTCATGAGAGCTTTGAAAATTCAGGAATTCTGTCAGCCGAGGGATTGTTCAATCACCTGGAGCTTGACAGCTGACGCGGTGGGAGCATTTACACTGCGGACATCAGCACAAGTTCCTCACCGGGGCTTTTTATGGCTGAGAGCTACTGTGTTTTACTTTATACCAGCACACCACAGATTCTGAGGCCATGCGTAGGCCGAGAGGGACAAAGAACAGAAGCTGCCTGTTGGAGAAGAAACAAGAGGCCCTGCTGGCCTGTCCTGGGCTTCTCAAGGGTCCCTCTGTCTGTTTCACAAACGCTGTGCTGTACTGGCACCAGCCCACTAGGCTGCTGAGTCACAGCACTAAAGTGGCTTCGAAGAGCCCAAAAGTTATTGCTCGCTCCCTCCCTCAGAAGCACAGCCAACGCGGGTCAGGGTTTATTTGAGGGCACGGAAACCAAAATAAGAGGGAAGTTCCAGCCATCTGGAGTCTTGCCAGGGTCCAGCTCTTCTCCGTCCAAGATGGAGTGGGTGGCACTCAGGCATCAGTCACCCATGGGCAGCCACAGGGCCTTGGTCCGTGCTGCCTGCAGTTCGAGCTCGGGGCCTGCCCCTGCGGCATCCTGCTCCCAGGCCCGTGTGCAGCCCCTGTTCACCCACACGGGCTTCAGGTTTCCTGCGGAGGCCCACTCCACGAACTGGGAGCCCTGGCGTGGAGACAGTGGGGTGGTCAGCCTTTCCCCCAGCTTATCTGATGAGCAGCTGTGTCCTCGGCAACAAGGACTATTACTGAGCAGAGGCAGGAGGACTTGACCTGGGCCGTTGCTATACTGCTCAGCGGCTGGCATTCAAACCTTCCAGATGCTGAGGGAAACAGGCTTGACCTTTGTGGCTAGGGGACTTCCTCCCAGTTAGCAGCCCAGGTTCAAATGAGGCCTGAGGTTTTTGTTGACACAGAGTCCCCATCAGGAGGTTTAGGTAGACTAGGGGCTTCTAACTCTGTTGCTAGGGTGTGGTTCTTGGCAATGGGTTATCCAGTAAGATTAGGTCGTTGGGCCAGGCACATCTCAGGCCCTTGTTGCTAAGCACATCTTCCATAGCAACGAGGGCTCCGAGGGGGCAGGCCCTCAGAACCTGGTTGCCAAGGAGTTTGTCCCCCTTAGCAACGGGAGTTTCAAGGGGCAAAGCCATGTTCCCAGAATAGGAAGAGCCTATTGTGACATTTAAGACGCAGAAGAGGACAAAAGAGAGGATACCTGGGCAGACCCGAAATACCACAGTGCCTGGACGTCCTGGTGCAAGGCCAGGCAGCGGGCCAGGTGGTCCCGATCCCCTGTCACCACGTTCACCACGCCCGCTGGCAGCAAGGTGGCCATATCCTAGGGGATGGAGAGATGGGCCACCCAGGGTTGGGGGGAAGGAGTCTGAGACCCTGAGGGCAATGGGGGCAGGGCTGTGAGCATCCGGAGGAGTATAACAGGGCTCCCAGAAGGAATGGGACTGGGGTTACCATGGTTACCGAGGGGTAAGGGTGAGAGCTCAGTTCCATGTAGGTCTTGGGGCATATTTCATTTGCCCCAGGGGCTGCTGGGAGTAGCAGCAGGCAGGTGACTGTACCTGGCAGACCTCCAAGGCAGGGATAGGACAGGTCCCACTGGGCACCAAGACCACAGTGTTGCCATGGGCCAAGGCAGGGGCCAGCAGGGACACAAAGGCCAGCAGGGGGCGCTCGTCCGGGCACACAACAGCCAGCACACCCAGCGGCTCCCGAAGTCGGAGCACAGGACCCTTCAACTCAGCCACCTGCAGGGAGGGGCGGGGAGCAGGTCAAGGACAGGGCAGGGGTACCTGACCACCCTCCCATGGCCCCCTGCATCACCTGCCCCCTCCTCACACCCCCATCTTTGCTTCTCCATAACATCTCCAGTAATAATATAACCAGGTGATGGTTCAGAGCCAGATGGCCTGGTTTCAAGGTCCAGTCCACCAACTTTCGGCTATGTGACTTTGAGCGAGTTACTTAACCTCTCTGGGCCTTTGTTTCCCATATTTCAAATGAGGATAATAATAGAAGCTACCTCAGAGATTTGCTGTTCAAATGAAATGAGCTGCCCAGACTGGGTAGCTCAGTTGCTTAGAGCATCGTCCCAATGCATGGAGGTTGTGGGTTCGACCCTCAGGCAGGACACATACCTAGGGTGTGGGTTCAATCCCCAGTTGGGACACGCATGGGAGACAACCAATTGATATTTCTCTCTCACATCAATGTTTCTCTCTCTCTCCCCCACCTTCCTCTCTCTCAAATCAATAAACATATCTCACGTAAGGATAAAAAAACCCTTTACAACTGACATTCATTGATCTGCACACATTTTAAAGGGTACAAGTATGGGGGAGGGAGGTGGGTTTGGCTGGGGTGGGGTGGAGGGGTGGGGAGAAAATGCAGACAATTGTAATTGAACAGCAATAAAAAAATGTTGAAAATATAAAAACAAAGGGTACAATTTGATAAGTTCTGACACATGTACACACTCAGGAAGCCATCACAGTGAAGATCATGAACTTCATCCCCAACGTTTCCTTGTGCCCCGGTGACCCCTCCCTCGAACCTGGGCTCGAACCCTCTCTGCCCTCAGACAGCCACCGACCTGCCTGCCTTCTCTCACTAGAAACAAACCTGTATTTTCTACAACTTTCTAGATATGGAATCCCAATCTACACTGTTTTTGTAATCTTTTTAAAAAATAAATTTTATTTATTTTTATTTTACTTTTTAAAGACTTTATTTATTTATTCTTAGAGAAACGAGAAGAGAAGGAGAAAGAGAGGGAGAGAAACATCAATGTATGGTTGCCCCTCGTGCTCCCCCTACTGGGGATCTGGCTGCAACCCAGGCCTGTGCCCTGACCAGAGATCAAACTGGCAACCTTTTGGTTTACAAGACTATGCTCCAACCAACTGAGCCACACCAGCCAGGGCAGAAAAATGGCTAGTTTTATATAAAAGTTGGTAATTCTAAAATGTTGGCGAGGATGTATAGAAACTTAAGTGTGTATGTTACTAATGGGATAGCAAAATGGTATAACACTTTGAAAAACTGTTTGGCAGTTTCTCGTAAAATTAAATGTGCACCTGTAACACCATCTGGCAGTCCGATTCCTAGGGATTTACCCAGGAGCAATAAAAACTTTTATTCACACAAAGGCGTGCATGCGAACCGCTTATTCATAATAGCCAAAGGTATTCTGGCAACTGGTAAATGCAGGAACAAATACGGCACGTACCTAAGAGACTACTCTCCAGCAATAAAAAGGAATGTACCAATCTGTGCAACATGGATGAATCTTAAAACCAATGAAAGAGCCCCGGCTGGCGAGGCTCAGTGGGTTGAGCAATCTCCTGCAAACCAAAAGGTCTCTGGTTTGATTCCCGATCAGGGCACACGCCTCAGTTGCGGGCCAGGTCCCCAGTAGGGGGCGCATGAGAGGCAACCCATCAATGTTTCCTTCTCTTTCTCCCTCCCTTTCCTTCTCTCTTAAAACAAATGAATATTTAAAAAAAAAAAAAAAAAAAAAAAAAGCAACGAGAGAAACTAGAGACAAAACACTACACAGTGTGATTCCATTTACGATCTCCTGGAGGAAAAGTAAAAGGGCAGAAAGTTTAGTGGCTGCCAAACACTGGGAGCCGCGGGAAGGCGATTAGCCGCAAAGGGGTGGGAGAAAGCCTTCGGGGGATGAAAATGTTTCCTGTTGATTGTGAATGCATAACTGCATATATTTGTCAAACTTCATCAAACTGTAGAACTAAGAAGGTGGTTTCCTATGTGTATATGACACTTCAATTAAAGCCAAACTTTCAAAACTGTCAAAGAGCCCTGGCCGGGTGGCTCGTAGGCGAGAGCGTTCTCTCCCGACACACCAAGGTTGTGGGTTCGACCTCCGGTCAGGGCACACACGAGAATCAGCCAATGATTGCGTAAATAAGTGGAACAATAAATCGATGCCTCTCCCTCCCTAACAAAGCAGTAAATAATTTTTTGGAAAGGAAGACAGTCACGGTTATAATGCACTACATTGATTTCATGACCCAGTAATGAATGGGTCACTAAACATTTGAAACACTAATCTGAGGTATGCCCGTTATATAGATGAGGAAATTGAGAGGCACAGAGAGGCGAGGTTACTCGCTGGCGATCACAACTCGGGCCCAGGTCTCACTCCAGAGCCTTTGCCTGACCCCCTCCAGACTGCCCACTGACCCCTCTCACCAGCAGGCTGTGGCTCTGGGCCTGCGCACGAGCACCCCACGCCCGAAGCCTCCTCATGCTCAGTTCCACCTCTGCCTTGGCAGCCTTGGGCTCCGCTCCGTGCCTCTCTAGCCTCAAGGCCAAGGTGGGCTCCCGGCGCTCCAGGGCGGCTGCCAGCGCCCACAGCAGGGCTGCCCGGGCTCCTGGTGACTGGCCCACCCAGCTGTGGAGGACAGTATACAACAGGGGCTGATACCTTGGTTCTGGCTCTTCCCAAGCGCCCCTCCTCTGTCCACAGCCCCTCTCCCTGGGGGTCTCCCTGACGAAGAGAGTGAGGGGCCAGCCCCCATTCCGTCTGCCCTGGGAGCTTGGACTACACAGCCCACCAGCCCTCAAGGTCCAGACCCCATCGCCCATGAGCCCTGGGCATCCCAGAGTACCCTCACTGATACCTCGTGACCCCTGAGTTTTCCTGCGTGACCCCCACTCACCCAGGGGCAGCCTGGTGAGCGGCCTCCACGGCGCCTCGGACATCCTTGGCTCCGCCCTCGGCCACATAGCCATGGAGTTTGCCCTGTGAATCCTGGATGGGCCTGGAGCTCCGGGCCCCAGGAGCCTGGAAACGGCCCCCGATGAAGAGCCCGTAGGGGGGTGCTGGGCTGGAGTAGGGTGAGGTGTGAGGGCGGGTCCTGGGGCCAAGGTCTGCTCAGAGCCCATGAGCCTCCCCACTGGATGGACCACTCTGGCTCCCATGAGCCTCTGGCTGACTCCAAATTGTCAGCCCCATGAACCTCTGGGAGATCCTAGACCTTTACTGAGCAGAACTAGGCCTTCATCAGGCCTGGATGGTGGGTGTGAAGCCACGAGACCCACAATGCAATTTTCTGTGGGCCTCAGAGACCCTTCATGGCTCTAGGGAACCCCCTTTAGTCCATGGGAAGCCTGCCACAACCTCCTTTGGCCCCTTACACACCCTGAGGAGCTCTGGGAGATGTGGCCCCTCCAACAGCTCACCTGGGACCTGATTCTGGCCCAGCCGGTAGGGTCGAGGGGACAGCAAGGCCAAAGGTGTCATAGTTCAGATTCTCAGAAATGTAGGGCTGCCAGGCAGGGGTCCCCGAGGGTCGCAGGTACTCATACAGACCCTGTGAAGGGCACAGTATCAAAGGTATGCCTGGTGGGCACCGGGCTGACGAAGGGGCGGTGATGGCGGCGGGGGGGGGTGGGGGGCACTCACATCTAGGCCCCCATGCCGGGACGACCCACTCTCCCTGCAGCCACCTGTGGGCACCGCGGGGTCTCTGAGGCCGTGGGCATTGACCCAGACGGTGCCCACCTGGAGCCTGTGGGGAGATGGGGCATCAGAGAGAAAAACAGGAAGTCGAGGGGGTGGGGAGTCAGAGAGGCTGGGGACACAGACCCAGAGACAGATGAAGACACTAGGACGGAAGTGTGGGCCACCCCACAGGCCGCTCCTTGTGCCCCAGCATGCGACTGACCCGTAGCCCAGCTCCAGGGCCTGCCCCAGCCTCTCGCTCCACACACTGGCGCTGCTGCCTCTCGGCGTCCCATTGGCCATGGCAAGCGCCTCCTTGGCCGTGCGGAATGGGGAGGCCATGACCAGAGGCCATGGCACCTAGAAGGGTGATGAGCAAGTTCACGCAGCCTGGCCAGCCCCTCCCTCCAATACTCACCTCCATTAGGGGACCAGTGGCCAGGAGTCAGCAGCCCGAGACTGAGGCCAAGTGGTCCCGCAGGGGCCTCTGAGGCTGCCCGTGTCTGGGTGCAGATAGGTGGATGGAATAGGATCTCTGGGACGCTAGGGGGCTCACCTCTGCCTGGGTGCACGGGGAGGCTGGGGGCAGGTCAGAGACCAAGGTTGGGGGAAAGAACGGGCTGTCGGAGGGCACGTCACCAGCCTGGAACACCTGGGGAGAAAGAAATGGACCTGGGGGTCTACTCCCATGTGACTCTTCCCCAAGAACTCCTCCCTGAGGCCTGGGTCCCTCCTCCCCTGGCACCTGTGCACCCTGGCTCACCTGTGCACCCTGGCTCTGGGCCTCTCGCACATAACGCTGGGCCAGGTCACGTGCAGCGGCCCCTCGGGCCCCCATGTCCACGGCCCCATCCAGCCCATGGCCTCCCCGAAGCCGCCCCATCCGCGCCTGCAGCCGCCTCATCGTCTCGTCCCACACAGACTCCTGGATGAGAAGCCTGAGGCCCCCCTGTTAGGAAAGGAGATATCAGGGTGGGCCAGCTCAGGGCCCATGTTGGGGGACAGGTCCCCACACACGGACGAGACTCAGGGACACAAATGCAGAGACCAAAGGAGGGCCAGGGAGATGTGGCCAAGGACCCTGGACACTCTCTGAGGCCCCAGGCGGACCCCAGGCAGGAGGTGGAGTTACACAAAGTTGGTGATTCAGAGTGAACACAGAGGTGAGAAAACCTGCGACATCAACACTCAGAACAATGGGGAATCCTACAGAACAAGAGACACAAGCCCCACCCCCGAGAGCCCAGGACAGCCGGGCAGGGAGGTTCGGAAATCTGAGGGGATGAGGAGTCCTAGGCATGCGGTGGCGTAAAGATGGCTTCGGGACACCAGTAACTGAAGGTCAAAATGAACAGAGACATGGGGCCCCAAGGTCTGGAGACAGACGACCTTGGCCCCCAGGCCATTAGAGGACCCCGGCCCATGGGTCTCACCGGGCTGCGGTCAGACCAGGCTGCATCCACGACAGCCTCCACGGCTGAGTCCACATCTGCCGTATCTGTCACCAGCAGCAGTGACTCGGTCCCCAGTGCCAGGCCCAGCTCGGGACCCATGCCTGCCAGCGTCCGCCGAAGGACACGTCCTTCCTGAGGGACAACCCCCCGCATGTTTCAGCTGGAGGGGAACAGCCTTCTGGCCCCCCAGCCGTGTCCCGTCACCCTCCTAGCCCTGAAGATACCTCCACCGATCCGCAGAAGGCCACCTTCTGGACCCCAGACCTGCTGGCCAGGACAGGTGCCAGGGAGGTGGGGCCACTGAGCACGTTGAGGATTCCCGGGAATGCACCTAGTTCTCCTGCCAGCTGGGCCAGGAGGAGGGGTGTCGGGGAGGCCGGGGGCACGAGGACCACCACAGTGCAGCCTGGAGAAGGCAGGTAGCTCAAGGACCTGAGAGTCCAGGCCCCAAGCCCCTCCTCCCTCAGACCCAGGAGTCTAGGCCCCCAGCCCATTATTTACCTACAGCCAGGGCAGGGCAAATCCGCCACATCATCTCAAGGAAGGAGAATGTGGGCGGCAAGATGACACCAATCACTCCTGCGAGAACAAATTAGGCGACTGGGACAGGCACTGCTGGGTCCTGACAGAGGAGGGTGCTGGGGTCAGGACTCCTGCTTCTTACCCATGGGCTCCCAGCCTGCCAGCGCCTCCTCCTGGCTGTGTGCCTGAATTGCATGGTACTGGAGCTGCTGCAGGGCCAGGGGGACATCTCTGTCTCGGACCTCTCGGACAGCCCGCCCAGTGACCAGGGACTCAAGGGTCCACAGCAGCCGCTGGTGTTTCTGGATCATCTTGGCCAGCCTGTGGAGAAAGCAAGGGGGACGGTCAATTCCCAGTGCCCCTTGGCCTGATAAGGGTCTTGGAACATATCCCATATACTTGGACTACAAAAATCCCCATGAACCCCTGGGACCCCCCCACCATTTACCAGGGGAGGACACTAGAGATTCATGGGAAATGTAGTCCGGAAAACAAACCTGAGGCTGCTGTGTGAAGATTTTGTACACCTTTAACCCCCAGTGGTACAGGGGCTTAACTCTAATCTCAATTACATTTTGGGAAATGGAATCTTTGTTTCTAGCTGCCCCAGGAAGTTGCTGGAAAATGGGCTCTGAGGATCCACCAGCCCTGATGGGCCCCAAGGATATTCTGGGAAATTAGGCCTTTATTACTACTAGTCCCAATGAATAGTGAGAAATGGATGTTTTAGTTTCTCAAGGCCCCAAGGCATGCTGGGAATATCAGCCTCTGTGGCCAATGAATTCAGTGTGATGTTGGGAACCAGAGTCATCTTTTCTCAAGTTCTTCCCCACCTCCCGGCGTCCACACCTCAGCTGCATCACCTGGTCAGGTGCTGGGCCCGGGAGACCCCGGGGAGTCTGCTCCAGCTCTCCAGTGCGGTCCTGGCCGCCTCCACGGCTGCCACCACATCCTCAGACTGGGCCTGGAGGCAACTGGCCAAGTACTCTCCTAGGGAGAGGAATGGGGGGGGACCGAGATCAAAGAAGGGAAAGGCTGTGTTAGAACAGGAGAGGGTGGAGATTTCCAGAGACTCGGAGCAGGTAGTAAGGGTGGTCCCCAGCTCTGCCGAGGGTCTCAGTTTTATCACATGACAAACGGGGATAAACCTATTGGTCATCGCTCTGGCTGCCTGCTGCAGCAAGGAAAGGAGTTTTGTAGATGGTGACTCCCAAAAGCGTCTTGTGCGACTTGGGACCATATTAGAATAATTATTATCAGGAGCAACAAGAACTCTCAGCCTTCTCCCGCCACCAGCTTGAGCAAAGAGAATGGGGTGTCTCTGGGGGTGATAGCTGGGGGCACGGATCCCTCTCCCTCCCCTGATGACTAGGGGACACCGCCTACCTGTCACAGGATCCTGGCAGGGAACCGAGTTCCTGTGTTCTGGCTTTAGCCACTTTCCATCTACATAGTGACCCAAGCACCGGTCCTGGGTGTGCAGCCAGGCCTGGGTGGGAGAGGGGTGGAGACAGTTTGGAATGAGGTCTGGGAGGAAGCTAGGGGAACTCAACCCCACCCAGTGTTCTCTGGGAGGGAAACACCTTCCCCCTTTTGCCCCATCCGCTAATTCTTTTCCTGTGTAGGTGGAAATACACGTAAACCTAAGGGACATGTAACAGAAATTCACCATTTTCAAGTGTACAATCCAGTGACACTTGGTATGTTCACGGCGTGGTACAACCATCACCTCTAACTCCAGAACATTTCATCACCCCCAAAGATAACTCTGTAGCTCTTTAGGCAGCCATTCTCCCTCCCCCAGTGCCCCCAACTCCTGGTCAGTACTAATCTGCTTTCTTATTTATTTATTTTTAAAGAGAGGGGAAGGGAAAGAGAAAGAGGGAGAGAAATATCAATGTGTGGTTGCCTCTCGTGTGCCCCCTACTGGGGACCTGGTCCGCAACCCAGGCATGTGCCGTGACTGGGAATCAAACCAGCGACCCTTTGGTTTACAGGCAGGCACTCAATCCACTGAACCACACCAAGAAGGGCCTAATCTGCTTTCTGTCTGTATGGATTTGCCCATTCTGGGCATTTCAAAGAAGTGCGACCCTACCCTATGTGTCTTTTTGTGGCTGGCTTTTCCCACCCAGCATGGTGTTTTGGAGGTTCATCTGTGTCACAGCCTGTTTCAAGGCGTCTCTTTATGGCTGTATGACATTTGGTATCTGCACTGACCACATTCTGTTTATCCATTTGTCAGCTGATGTGTACTGGGGGCTGCTTCCGCTTTTTGGCTACAGGGAATTGTGCTGGTAGAAATGTTCACGTACAAGTTTTTCTTTGTGCTCCAGGGACCCTTGCCAGGGCCCTGGAAGCAACGCCCACGAGACCATGTGGCTCCTGAGCCAGGTGGCACCCGCACCCACCTGTGGAATGGCGTTCCCTTCCATCTCAGCTGTCATCACCTAGGGAGTGGGTGTGGACCCTCACGGAAGACAGGCCAGGGGCAGTTTATTAGGTGGTGATATGTCTAACCCAGCCCAAGGCGTCACACATGGGCTTTGCAGAGAGCAGTCTGGTGAGGGGACCCTGGAGCGAGGGGCCACACGGCCAGGGTTGGAGTCCTGCCTCTGGGACTTACTCATTGTGCAACCTAAGCAGGTCTTATAATACCCTGGCCTCTGCTAAGCCACCTGGAAGTCGGGGCTGACAGTCCCCCCTCCACTTCACAAAGCTGTGGTGAAGATTAAATGAATCATATGTATTATATAGTCAGAACAGTACTACTTAAGACTTTCTATTAATGTTTTAATTATTTTAAGGTTTTATTTACTTATTTTTAGAGAGGGGAAGGGAGGGAGAAAGAGAGGGAGAGAAACGTCAATGTGTGGCTGCCTCTCACGTGCCATCTACTGGGGACCTGGTCCACAACCCAGGCAGGTGCCCTGACTGGGAATCGAACCAGCAACCCTTTGATTCGATGGCCAGCACTCAATCTGCTGAGCCACACCAGCCAGGGCTGACTTTCTATTAATTTTATTGCATCTCTCCCTCCACACGGGCTTCATGTTTCTCTCTGTCCCTGGTCGTGTCTTCTCCAAATCCTTGCTAAGTCTAAGGCACACTTCCCACTTTTTCCCAAACTCTTCTCTCAGCATCCCTGATGCCAGTCTCGTGATTTTTCTCTTCCCCTGACAACAGGCCCTTCTCCTTATTTTGCCCTCAAGTCAAATGATCAGCCACAAGTTCCTAATTCAAACCCCACCCTGCTGGGGGAAAGAGTTTGAAACAGTTGAGGGTGTCTGAACCTGAGCTAGCCTATTAATATCTATTAATATGTGTAGCCCTGGCTGCTGTGGCTCAGTGGACTGAGTCCTGTGCACCAAAGGGTCGCCGGTTCAATGCCCAGTCAGGGCACACGCCTGGGTTTGGGGCCAGGTCCCCAATAAGGGGCACGTGAGAGGGAACCATACATTGATGTTTCTCTGCCTGTCTTTCTCCCTCCCTTCCCCACTCTCTAAAAATAAATAAATAAAGTCTTTAAAAAATCAATTAATTCATTGATATTAAAGAATGACTGGTAATGGTAAGCCTATTAATGGCATGGTGGTGATGATCCACAATGAGCCCTTCTGTGTTAGAAATGAGGAATCAAGTATTTATGGGAAAATAACACAACACCCGGAATTTAAATCACTCCAGCAAAAGAGAACAGGAAGCGGTGCAACCCTGGACCAAATGTCGATGATGGCTGAAGCCGCGTGATGGGTGCATGTAAGTCCATAAAGTATTCAATGGAATTTGGCGAAATTTTCCCCCAAAGGAAAACAAAGCCCTAAATGAATGCCCACGGGGTCTCGGCAGACCACACTGGCATGACAGAGGGCCCGGTGGAGACTGGGAAGCCGCAGCCCGTCTAATACTGACTGTCGCTAATGGATCCAGATGACTTTTGTCAGGGGATGTGGGTCAAAGGTTGCCAAATTTGGGAATTTTATTTTCAACACAAGCTGGAATCCCGGATGTTTACATGGAATTAGTTGTCCATTAATTCACATTTTTACAAATCAAGTTTGGGCCAAAGAAAACATGTTTGTTGGCTGAATCTGGGCAACAGACTGTAAGTTTGAGACCTTTGCTTGGGGAGAGGTGGGGGTACCACAGGCTCTGGAATCTGAGGGCTCGGGTTCAAATCTCAGCTTTCTCTATTGAGCTGTCGACCATGGGCAAATTACCTCTTCAAGCCTCTATGTGCTATCACTAGAATAATGACCATCAGCCCCTTTTGCAGCGGCTCTGTGGGGGGACTCTGTGCGATTATGATGAGCACAGACCATATTATATAGAAAGCAGCCAACAGCCCTGGCTGCTGTGGCTCAATGGATTGAGCTCTGGCCTGTGAACCAAAGGGTCACCAGTTCAATTCCCAGTCAGGGCACATGCCTGGGTTGTGGGCCAGGTCCCGACTAGGGGGCCCACGAGAGGCAACCACACATTCTTGTTTCTCTCCCTCTCTTTCTCCCTCCCGTCCCCTCTTTCTAAAAATTAATAAATAAAACCTTCAAAATGCTCTATTGGATACCAACTTTTAAAATAAAGCTGCCAATAAATACAAGCCACTATCACATTACTATTTCATGATATTCCACTTCCAACCTCCAAGTGTGGGTATTCTCCGTACATTGTCCCAGTTCTCTTCATCTGAGTCTATTTCTCTAGATAATCTTGTCACTCCAACGGTTCATATCTTTCTACATTGGCGCCTCCCAGGTCCCTGTCTCCAGACCTGAGGCTCACAGTAGTATTGGACTGCTGCACCTGGCTCCCGCCTGTCCCCAGGCCCCTCACACCCTCAGTATGGGATAACTCAGCTCAGCATCTTTTCCCAAAAGCCTGCACTTCCAGGGTTTACCAGGGAGGGAGGGGGAAAGGCCACCCAGTCACAGGGCCAGACCCCAAGAATTGTCCCTGCCCTCTGTATTCCCCAAATCCTGTTCCTCCTGCATCCCTGCCTCACTCCCTCCTTTCCATCTCCACGGCCGGCGCAGACTCTGGTCTCTTCTTCTTCCACTTGGGCTATTATTCTAGCCTCCTCCTCCTCTCCCTCAAGAGAAGCCCAGGCTTCTCACGCTTGGGTGCTGGAGGACCCTGCGAGTTGGTCATAGCCTCATGGGGGGATTCTCAGGGACCTGAGAAATTACAGAAAATTCGAGGCACCTTCCTCATCTACAGGAGCTCCCAAAACGTTGTGGGAGACCCTGAGGGATCACAGGAGTCCTAGGAAATTTCTGAACACCGAGGTTCACGGGAGCATCATCAGGATTTTAAGAGGCCCTGAGGATTATGGGGGCCCCACGGGACATTCTGAGAGATATGGGGGGGGGGCTCACGAGAGTACTCTTAGGGGTTGTATAAGTTCAGATGTATTCTGGGGTTCTGGGAATTCTCGAGATCAAAGAAGTCCCACAAGTAGAGAGGACCCTAAGAAATCACGGGGACTCCACGGAGGTTCCAGGAGATTAAGGGAGCTCCACAAGAATCCTGGGGGGTGCCCTGGAGGACCACGGGAGGCACAGGACGTTCTGAGGAATCATGGGAAGTCTGCGGGGATTCAAATGTTCGTTGGAAGATCATGGGAGCCCCACAGGAATTGAGTCCCGGGGAACCACGGGAGGTTCTGAAGGAACTCTGAGGAATCACTGGAACCCCGCAGTGGGAGGTGTATGAGGAGTCGGGGAAACACCGCCGTGAGCTCGGGCCGTGCAGCACAACTACTAAAAACCAGGAGAACAGACTAAAAGGTTAAGAGGCAACAATCGCAAAATACTCAAGCGAACGCCCTCCGGGAGTGGGTTCCACAGGACCGCAGAAATCTCTGGAGCTGAGTGGGGGCGGAGTCGCTGAGCTGCCGCACAGGGTCACGGGAGTCCATGCGCAAAACGGGGCGGGGCGGGTGTACAGGGGAGGGGGATGGGCAGCGCTGGCCAGGCAGGCCCTCACCAGCACGCATGCGTGGCTCTCCGGCACCGGTCCGTACTCCAGCGTGGAGAAGATCTCTCGCGCGCGGGACTCTGTGCGCGTGGCAGCCATCACCCGTCTAGACCACTTTCCACCGACTGCAGGGCCCTCTGCCCAAGGAAACCTTGAGGTCCAAAGGGTGGAACCGCC
>NC_071398.1:45975121-46039024 GCF_022682495.2 Desmodus rotundus
CGCCTTCGAGTGGGACGTCCATACGCACGCGCAGCACACTCTGGCCAATCAGACGACAGGAAGCGGTTCACGTGGTTCAGGTGACGTACCGTCCTCCGCCCCTGTTACAAAGGATAAGAAACTCTGCGCCAAGGTTTCCTCCTTTCCCAGGCGGCTGCCGAAGATGGCGGAGGGGCAGGTGGGCCTCTGCGCGGGCTGGGGCGGCGAGGGACCGGTTGGGATCGAGGCTGGAACGGGGCTGGCCCACCATTTTCCCTTTGTCCGTGTGTAGTGGAACTTCAGCTCGGTAGTTGAACAAAATGAAGCGCAAAAGGGTTGAGAGCCTTCTGTAACGGGGAATGAGAAATGACAATTGTGATTTTGTGCCCAGGGCTGGGTAAAGGCGGCTTCCCCGAGAAGCGACGATGCGGACTTTCAGCCCAAGAAGGACAATTTTAAAAACTAAGCCTTGTCTGCTTTGGTTTAGGCCAGTCCTTGGCTAATTGGACCCGTGTATTACCCAGCCATGGGGAAGCACGTGGGAGCCAAGGGTTGGCCAAAATGGAGGGTATTCTCACCCTGCCCAACCCAGACTTGCTCTGCTCTCTCGGAATACTAATCGGGCTTCCCCTACATCTCTGGGAGATTTGGCACGAAGTATTTAGCGGTGGGTCAAATGCCTACGCAGCATTCAGGGACAAACTCTTGCTTCCTTTGCTCTGGGTTTAATGCATGCTTCGAAGTCCTGTCGCTGCTGGGAACAGAGGACTGTGACAAAAGACTCCACAGCCCTGAGACAAGTGTCCTTAAACACTTGGCCTTCAGTGAAGGCACCATCAGTTTACCGGGAGGGGAAAGACTGGACCAGGGGGTCTTTGTGGACCTCGTGCGATGGGGGCGTAGGTGAGGAAGGAAAGACAAGTGGCAGGACCATGTCCCCGCAGTAGCTGTGCACCTGGCACAGTTTGCATTGTGTGTCCTGTAACTTGAGGAAATGATGATAGTGTCTCTGAGACAGATACTGTTGTCCTCATCTTCCAGGTGAGGAAGTTGGAAGCGCGGAGAACTGCAGATCTTGGCCCCAAATCACTTTGTCAGGAAGCCTGGCTCTAGATTTTGTACCTTTCTGCTTTCCAACAATCACAGCGTATATAACCAGCACTCAATAAGAGTGGGGACTTATATTCATGATGAAGAGGCTACAATCTAGGCATAAAAATTCCTGCCCTTCAGGCGGCCGAGATGGGAGAGGAGTCCTTACCCCGTTCATTGAAATCAGGAGTCAACCATTTGCTTTCTTGGTCTCATCTGTAAAGTGAGCCTTGTGTCCTAGTTCCGAGGTTTGGTACTTGGAGAGAGGAGGTACCCCGGGGGATAGGGTGAAACGGAAACAATTAGAAAGCCGTGGTTGCTCGGGGTGGGGGATCGGGAAGCCCTGGGTGACTCTGAGCCCTCTTTGTCTTTGACAGGTCCTGGTGCTCGATGGCCGAGGCCATCTCCTGGGCCGCCTGGCGGCCATCGTGGCCAAGCAGGTGCTGCTGGGTAAGTCTGCCTTCTGCCCACAGCTCCCAGGCGTGAGCTGCAGCCGGAGGTCAGTGATGAGCAAGTCACCATCTTTCGTTTGAGTCTCCGGGCCATGAGACCAACCCCATGCACCGCTCTGAGACCTGCCGCCCACTCCCCGGGGGTTAGGGGTCTGGGGTCAGTTTTGTTTCTTCTGGTGGGCTAGTAGTTCATTTAAGCGTGAACCCAGCTCTGCCAGTTACTGCTCTGTGGTCTGGGGCAAGAAGCTGCCCAGCTGGGCCCTTGGCTTTCTTGGCATCTTGGTCAGTTCCTGCAGTAGCTGGGCGGGTGGGTGGCAGTCCAGTGTACAGAGAGTGCTTGGGTGGCTTCCTGCCCTGTGCCTCCCAGACTGCCTCATTTTCTTCCTCCCCCTCTAGGCCGGAAGGTGGTGGTGGTGCGCTGTGAAGGCATCAACATTTCTGGCAACTTCTACAGAAACAAGCGTAAGTTGAGGTATGGGAGGAGGGTACGAGGGTTGACGTGTGAGGGGCTCGGACAGCCGTTTCCCCAGCGCTTGGAGGTGCTAGTTTGAGTCTCGAACAGGCCCTGGGAGTGTGGTGTGTGTTGGAAGAGGCTAGCGTTTGCCCGGAGACTCCAAAGCCTCACGCTCGCCCCTCCCCTCAGTGAAGTACCTGGCTTTCCTCCGTAAGCGGATGAACACCAACCCGTCGCGTGGCCCTTACCACTTTCGAGCCCCCAGCCGCATCTTCTGGCGGACCGTGCGAGGTAAGCTGGGCCTGGGGGCTGCAGGTGGAGGTGGTGGGCGGCCAGTGATGAGGACTTCTCCCACTCGAGTTCGAGTTTCCCAACCGTGAGATGACTCCACATGCACTACCATCTGAGGCCACCTGTGTGCCTGCCTTTGCGTGCGGTTCTTCCTGAGCCCCTCTGAGCAGGGCTGCTGCCCCTCTCCACACAGGCATGCTGCCCCACAAGACCAAGCGAGGCCAGGCCGCCTTGGACCGCCTCAAGGTGTTTGATGGGATTCCGCCACCCTATGACAAGGTAGGCTGGACCAGGTCCCTCCGCAGCGTCCCCGAGTCTGGTGGGGTCCGTGATGATCCACGGTTACCTACATTGTTTGATCCTCATGAGAACAGCCTTGGCTGAGACACCCACCCCAGCCAGCCTTCTTCCCTGTCTGTCCCTCACTCCAGGTCCCTAAGCCCCTCTCTTTCTCTAACAGAAAAAGCGAATGGTGGTCCCTGCGGCCCTGAAGGTGGTACGTCTGAAGCCCACGCGGAAGGTGAGTTCCAGGTTACGGTGAGCAGGCTAACATGGGGGTCCCACTGGGGGGTGAACTTCCCCAAGACTGGCAGATGATGGCTTTTTCTCACGATGGTCTGCGGATGCCACTGTGGGCGCTGCCGATAATGCCAATGGCTTGGCTGATGCCAGGAGAAGCACAGAGCCCCTTGTGGGGGGTTGTCTTCTGATTGGAGCTCAGTGAGAAAAATTGAGTTGTTAAATCCCCAGGATCCCTTGAGAGGAGGGCATCAGCCCCTCTCCCCAACCCAAGCTCTCACTTCTGTACAACTTCGTTTCTCTCCCTCCCCCCCCCCCCCCCCCCCCCCAGTTTGCCTACCTGGGGCGCCTGGCCCATGAGGTCGGCTGGAAGTACCAGGCGGTGACAGCCACTCTGGAGGAGAAGAGGAAGGAGAAGGCAAAGATCCATTACCGGAAGAAAAAGCAGCTCATGGTGAGGATGGGGCTGGGGGTACAGGGCACCACACTCCTGGGCAGTGGTCCTACTTGCCCCCAGAGGGCTGCGCTTAAGGCCCAGCCTGGAGGTGGCAGTGGGTCTGTGTCCCTGGGATGGGGAGAACTCCAGGCAGGGCCACTGACCAGGACCTGTCCTTCTAACCCCACAGAGGCTACGGAAACAGGCCGAAAAGAACTTGGAGAAGAAAATTGACAGATACACAGAGGTCCTCAAGACCCACGGACTCCTAGTCTGAGCCCAATAAAATTGACTCTGAATTCCTCATGCTTGGCCTGGCCTGCCCTTCCTCCATCGCCGCCCTAGGATGTGGGGGGCCCCCAGGGGCTGTTGTTCTGGGGCCAGGGGCACCCTGGGCCTTAGAAGGCTGGGAACACAGAAGGGGCCTTATTAGTCACTGCTGTTTAAGAAACGCCTTTTAAAAAGCAGACGTGGCTGTAAAAGCTGTGCAGCATAATTTGCCTGTGACGACCTCATCCACAGGAGTTTTGGGAAACCAACCCTTGGAACATCTAGTTCCCTTTCAGTAGTTACCGATGAGCTGGAAAACTCTTGAACTTCCCACACCATCAGACACCATACCCTGCAGCCGGTAGGATGTGAGCGAGCAAGGGGACAGGACGAACTTGGTGTTGACCAAGGGCACTTAGATGCACAGCTGGGGGCTGTGGGCCTTGGAGTCACAGGCGTCGCCCTTGCACGCTCCTGTACCTTGTGATCACACGTGAATAAATTATTTTTAAAGAAAATTGGTGTCTTTGCAGTGTGTGTCTGCAGCAGAGGCAGGCCCTTGGCAACAAAAGGGCACTTCATAAATAAAACCAGCTATGTTGGAGTCTGTCCACAAGTGAGCAGTTGAGTGGGTGTATGACCTGTTCCTGAGGGGAGTGGACCTTGGTAGAAATTTACCTGCCCACAGTTTACTTGGGAAGGCCATGTGTTCCTCAGTGGCCATTGTGGCCTGTGGTGGCTGGTGTCACCCAGTTGACAAGCTTTTTTTAAAAAAGGCTTTTATTGATTTTAGAGAGGGGGTAGGGGTAGGGAGAAAGATGTCCGTTTGGTACTCCATCTATGCTTTCGTTGGTTGATGCTCGCATGTGCCCTGACTGGGAATCGAACCCACAACCTTGGCATATGGTGATGGATGACGCTCTAACCAGCTGAGCCACCTGGCCAGGGCGACATCAAGCTGTCTAATAGCAGCTGCAGAGTGTGGAATAGCCAGTGGTTTAAAGCCATTCCCCATTCCTGGGGCGTGGTCTGTTTAGTCTGCCACGCCAGGGGGGGCTGTGTTTAGTGTAATGGAATGGGGCCCCAGCCCACCAGCAGGTCCTCCGGTACACCAGAAGGTTGTAGGTTCAATCCCTGGAGCGCGTGCAGGAGGCAACTGATAATGTTTCTCATGTCTTTTCTTCTCTCTTCTCTAAAGTCAATGAACGTATCCTCGGGTGAGGATTAAAAAAAAAAAAGTGGGCAAGAAACGTTTTGCAAGTGGCAGTTAGGCACTAGTAGTGGGGTGTTAAACTTTGCATAGTTTATCTAAGACAAAACTAGACATGATAGATGTGCCAGGCAGCGATTCCTTCAGGTCCCTTTGGTCACGGCCACCAGAGCATGTCACGGATGAGGTTAGGTGGAGCCACCTACTAGGTGCCAGACCCAGCATTGCACGCACAGCCCTCTGCTTTGACAAAGGTAGGCAGATCCATGCCGGAAAAGCAGCTGGACTTACACTGCCCCGGGGATTGGCGTGTGATATCTACATGTAGTTTTCTAATTCAGTTCAGTATTCAAGTGCCTGATCTTAGGCCCCAGGGAGCAAACTGAGGTAGTTCCCAGGCAGATTGTAACTTCCGCACCATGCCATTCTATCATGCTTAATCTTTCCAAAATGTCCAAGATACCGATGGCCTAGGTTTTCTCAGTCTAGCATTGGGCTCCCACCCCTGCTGGGGCTCCTGAGCCTAAAGACACATACGGCTGAATTCTAAAACTCGGCAAAACAGCGTGTTAAAGCAGTGCACACGAGAATCCCACCAAAAAGCACGATCCGTTAAAAAGATAAATCTGGCTTCATAAGAACAAAACCTTGAAAGACACCATTAAGATGATGATAAGCCACAGACTGAGAGGAAATATTTGCAAATCGTTTCTCTTTTGAAGGACTTACATCTTAAAATTCAGTAATAAGGAGACAAACCAGCCAGGGCAGCAGGAACATTTTCAAAGCTCCAGTTCCATCCTGCCCACCTCATCACCAACGAAGCACTTGGGCATACCTGTCCAGTCCATGGGAGTGCCATTAGAGAGGGTCTTGTTTGGATAGGTATTTCTGTGCTTACTGGGGGCGTCTCCAGGTCTACTGGAGAAAAGCATTTGTATTTCTGTACGAAATGCTTGGAAATAATGTCTGTGAAATCTGGCAGAGACTGGGAAATACTCCCTTCATTAAGAGGTAATAACTATCCCTGGCTGCTGTGGCTCAGTGGATTGAGCGCCCGCCTGCGAACCAAAAAGTTGCTGGTTCGATTCCCAGTTAGGGCACGTGCATGGGTTACAGGCCAGGTGCACAGTTGGGGGCGTGCAAAAGCAATCAATCCATGTATCTCTCCCACATTGCTGTTTCTTTCCCTCTCTTTCTCCCTCCCTTCCTTTCTCTCTGAAAATAAAATCTAAAAAATAATAATAATAACCAGAGTTGGCCGAACTTTGTTATTGGACACCAAAGCTATTCACAACGCGTGTCAAAAAAAAAAAAAAAATTCCATCCATCCATAAAATAAATAAGATGGAACACAAATGAAAAGAAGTGTGTGTATTGCAGGAAGGAAAGGGAGAAGGAGACAAAGAGACCTGGGGAGAAATGTCTTTGATGAAAATGTAGATTGTTCTTTACTATTGTGAGTTGTGATTAACAAGCTAAGGACCTAAACACCTCTAAATTGCCCTACCCTTTCAAAATGAAGCAGTATTTCTTTTCCCTTATCTTCGAAATCTCATCAGCTGCTGGCACAGGAAATCACACCTAATCCCACCACCTGTACATACAAACCACAGGGGCAAGTGTTTCTTCCAGGCTCTTTTTCTCATAGGTCTGCATACATCGTAGATAAGAACTGTGGTCCCGCCTTTTTAAAATCTAATATCATAAATCCTTTCCAAGTCGTTCAAACATTCCAGAAATTACTTTTTTCTTCAAAAAAAAAATTAATACAAAGTTAGCACACAAGTTTCCAAAAAAAAGTGAAAAGCCCCGTTAATGCTATCCCCACAAGGACTGAAACAATTACAATAAAAACTGTATCATTCAAAATTCACAAAGCTATTAGTGTAAAAAGAATCTTAAACTTTCAAATAACCTATTGTGTGTTGTATTTTTATTTCATATATTCTGCACTGCCCAGCGCCGTAGATGTTAGCCCCACGTCGCCACGAAATTTTAAATAAAGTTAAAAATTCAGGTCCTCAGTGGCTACGGTGTTGCTCAGAATAGGACAGACATTTACATTATAGCTGAAAGTTCTCTTGGGCCGCGCGGTTACAGAGAACCAGCAGAAGGGCTTTCTTTTTTCTTTCTTTCTTTTTTTTTCCACTACTCCATTGTCTGGCAATAAAATGGTACAGAAAAAACAACTTTCACTGAACTTCAAAAAGCTCCAGGGCATTCCCGCCCCTCAAAGATGGCGGCGCTGCTGCGCGGAGGTCTTAAGATTTCACGGTCCCGCACCCCGCAGAAAGATGGCAGCTACCGCATTCCGTTTGAAATCCGTACGGACACCGCCACGCGGTCCCCAGTGCCCACGTGAGGTTACGGCCCGCAGAAACATGACCGCCTCCCTCTAACTCTCGCGATACCATAGGAAGGCCGAAGGCTGGCCCCGCCTCCCTAATGTGAACTAGCGAGCCCAGCGCATTGATGTCTTGACTATCGCGAGACAAGATCCACCGCTTCCTGCTCCTCTGCTCTCCGCCGTCATGGCGGCGTCCGTGCAGTCTCCCAATCACGTGCTTGGTTAGGCCCCTCCTTGGATCAGAGTTGTGCCCAAGGCACCGCCCCAAATTCCGCTGTCCTGTCTATCCTCTATTCGTCACTTCCTTTCTAGCCCCTGCGCAGTCGATAAGGAAACCCGGACGCTACCCCGGCTCCCTTTTTTTCAGGCGGCCGCGAAGATGGCGGACATTCAGGTACAAGCAGAGGGCCCGCACCGTTGTGGCCGGGCCTTTTCCGGGCCTCAGGGGCGTGTCCTGGAGAGCGAGTCCCCGCGCCCCAGTTTGGGGGTTAATTCTGGGCGCCCTCGATTTCCCGAGGGTGAATCCGGGCAGAGAGCGCGTGTCATTGCGTTACTTAGATTTAGCGTCTCTTAAATCCTGGAGGCTCTGCCCTCGGAAATCGTACATATTATATAAAATGTGAATCCTGGGTGGATGTCTTTGTGTCTTGGGGAACAATCCTTGCTGAAAGGTGTCCGGGGTGTTGGAGCGATGATTCTGTGTCTGCGGGCTGGAAGGAGTGCACTCTGCAGGCGATGGGATGTGTTTTAGAGCCTCAGTATTGAAGTAACCGGGGATTTAGCGTTGAATCTGAATTAGAGGTAAATTTGGGGTAAGAGCGTTTTGGGAGGTAATTCTGGGGCAGTGGGCCTCGGAGGCCAGCGTTGCAGAGGAAGGGACCTGGGGGCTACTGGGGAGCTTTCCAAGCCCGGGGGCGGCCTGCTCCAGACTCACCAGCTGCCTCGTCCCTGCAGACGGAGCGTGCCTACCAAAAGCAGCCCACCATCTTCCAAAATAAGAAGAGGGTCCTGCTTGGAGAAACTGGCAAAGAGAAGCTACCGCGATACTACAAGAACATTGGTCTGGGTTTCAAGACGCCCAAGGAGGTACAGGGATCCTCGGAAGAAAGGAGGAGACTCTTGTCTCCGCACGTGTGTCCAGGCTCTTGTTGCCCTGCCCACGTCTGAGTGTCTTCTCCGAGGACTGCTGGGAATTGTAGTTTTTCTCTGGGGCCACGCTCCCTGTTCTTTTCAGGAACTACCTGTTCAAGCCGTATTTCTTTTCCTTATCCCTTCAGGCCATCGAGGGCACCTACATTGACAAGAAATGCCCCTTTACTGGTAATGTCTCCATCCGAGGGCGCATCTTGTCTGGTAAGTGGGTTTGTCTGGGGGGGCCTAGGTTCTGATTTCTGGGGCTGGGGACACCCAGAGTCCTGCTTCCTAGGACCCTGGCAGGTGATGTCTGTTTTCACGATGGTCTTCAGATGCCTGCCACAGGCACTGCTGAGAAAGCCACCTGGCAGAACTGATGCCAGAATCAGTTTTTGGAGAACCCTGCCCAGCAGCTCCCTGCGTGCCTTGGGCTGCTGGTAGCTCCTTTTCCCAGGGAGCCTCACCTACGATCTGTTCCCTCCCGCAAGGCGTGGTGACTAAAATGAAGATGCAGAGGACCATCGTCATCCGCCGAGACTACCTCCACTACATCCGAAAGTACAACCGTTTCGAGAAGCGCCACAAGAACATGTCCGTGCATCTGTCCCCCTGCTTCAGGTGAGCGCAGCGGGTCCCAGGCAGCCCGGGCCGGCCACCCTTTCAGTCACAGGGGAGGGCGTGGGCTGCACTCAAGTCTGAGTGACTTGGGACTTGACATGGGTATTAACAGGGACACCCTGGGTAACTGAGGGGGTAGGGAGGCTGGTGTGAGTGAGCCACCATCCTTGGGAGCCTCCGGTTCTCTGTAAACTGGAGGTGGCGGTTAGAGATCTGTCCCAAGAGGTCCCTGGAAGGGTCGGGGCATCCTGTGTCCTGTGCTGAGCCTGGCGCCTTGCACAGAACTTGCGCTCCACGACAAGGGTGCAGCTGCAGCTGGACCCTGGAGCTTGGTTGGGGCCTCAGCCTGGTGGCAGAGAAGGAGACTCCCCCCCAGGGGCTGCTTGGGGCAGCCTCTGGTGCCCCCCACTCCCAGGATAACATCGCCGCTGCCCCTGTCCACAGAGATGTCCAGATCGGCGACATCGTCACAGTGGGCGAGTGCCGGCCCCTGAGCAAGACCGTGCGCTTCAATGTACTCAAGGTCACCAAGGCTGCGGGCACCAAGAAGCAGTTCCAGAAGTTCTGAGACTGGGTCCCTGCCCGCACCCCCAAACCAAATAAAGTTATTTTCTCAGTCATGGACCAGGTTCCTTCTGTCTGTACCTTACCCCAGAGGGAGGTGTCAGCTCTGGGAGTTGAGTTAGGTTGACAAGAAAGATAGGTTTTTTGGGGTTTTTTATTCTCTGGGTCAGAAGGATGGGAATGGGTTCAAATCCTGCCTCCTGCTTTCTGGGGTCTGTGGGTGAAGACAGCCTATATTAACGGTGCTGTACCTCTCTGTCTCTATTTTGGTTCTTGTCACTTACCTGGCATTGAGCTACTGTCTTCCCCCCCACCCCTCAACCCTCCAGTCTGGGGAGGAAGTGGGTGAGGGTGGAGGCCCCTGGGTTCTCAGGTCCTTTCTGGCCTCCTTGGGGAGAGGGAGGAAGAGGCAAGCACACTCTGGGTGGGGGTGTTTGGGGGGCTTCAGGTCATAGCTGCCTGGCTGAACTAAGGGGGCCTTGACCTCAACCTTGCTTTCCTTTCTCTGTCAGCAAAGTGGGGCAGAGAAGCAAGGCAGGGGATCCCCCTCCCCAAGTGACCACCATGCCCATTTGCAGATAAGCAGCCTCATCTGAGGGGGCAAGCTCCTTGCTTGGAGTCCCCGTGAGTACCTGAGTTCCAGGTCTCAGGTTCTGGAAATTTCCTTTGCCTGAAAGTCCAAGTGAGGAAATCATCCTTGAGGGGAAGTTGCACAGGGAGGCCAGGATGAGGCAGAGTCACGGGCTGCCCAGAAGTGGGTAGGGAGTCCTTGGAGGTGGCTGATGGACAGGGACAGACCAGGCAGGGGCCTTGGTGAGGAGATGGGGGGGAGTGGGGACAGGGTCAGGCGGGTTTAGGGGAAGGTGGCCCCTCTGTGCAAACAGGAGGGCTAGACGGTAACAGCAGGAGGCAATCTGTTAGAAGCAAAAACTAAGCGGGAAAAGGGACAGGGACCTTGGGTGTCATGGCTGGATCAGGTTCAGCTGGACGCAGAACAGGAATGGAGACCCCAGATTTCAGAAACTGGGGAGAAGGACAGCAGGAGAAAGTCAAGAAAGGCCAGGGACAGGGAGGCAGGGGCTTCTGCATGCAAAGGGGAGACCCTCACCCAAGCAGAGGTGCAGGCTTGGAGACGGAAGGGATGTGCTGGAGTCTCCTGGCTGGCTTCGCCCCTCGTGGCCTGGCGCTGCTGGGGTCCCCAGGTCCCTGCCCCCCATGCCTGTACCAGGGACTGTGGCACACCACTAGTACAAGGGTTGGGAGACAGGGCCTTGAGGAGAGGGGAGCCTCGTCGGGATCAGCCCGGCAGCTCCTTTTTACCCTGCGAGGGCGGGGGTTCCTGCCAGAGGAAGTGGGGCCACATCAAAGAGGGCAGGAAGGGGCAGGGACAGGTCAGGAGGGGGCACCGCCCGGATTTCAGCCTGCAAAGCCCGCCCCACCCGGGCTAGAGGGCTAGAGACCCTTCGGGAGGGGGCCCGGGACCCCGAGAGAGGCGAGGCTGCCCCGAGCCCCCCCCCCCACACTGCAGGTGCTTCCGTTCAGGGTGGGGTGCCCTGTTTACAAAAACAACAGCCCAGCTCCCCGGTCTCCTTCCAGCAGTCATTGGGGCGTCTCCGGGGCACCCTGTCGGGTCAGGCAACCCAGCCTCGGGTGGGGCGGGCGCCTCCTGTGCACTGGGAGCACCTCTGGTGGGCCAGGTGGGTTGCAAAGAGACCTCCGGGCCCCGACAGTTGTCTCACGTGAAGAGTGTGACTGCACCTGCAACAGCCCGGTGAAGGCGAAAGACAAGTTCTACATCAGGATCACAACCTGGGTCCTTCTACCCTCTGCCCTCTGCCCTCTGCCCAGCGGCTCTCCCCCTCTGTCCCTCCATCCCAGTCCCTCTGTCCCCCAGACCTGCCCTCTCTGGGCGTTGGCACAGGCTGTGCCTCACACCTGGAACACTCTACCCAGGCTCCACCTGGCTCCCTCCCTCCCTCCCTCTCTCCCTCCTTAGTCTCTGATGCTCACTAACCTTTCCACTTGGCAACACCTCCGACCCTCCCAATCCCCCTTCCCTGCTTTATCTCCAAGGACAGGTAAGACCTATTTATGATGTATTTGTGGATTTACTATACGACTTCTGTACAATGTTGCATATTGATCTGTTGGCCTGTGGAGCCCGGGAATCTCAGCGCCACCAGGGCAGGCAGGGCTCTGCATCCCTGGAGCGAGCTGAGTGCAGCACACAGGTGTACTCGAGTGAATGAAGGAATTTGGGAGTTAAATCCCCACGTTCTCACCGGGTTAGCTTGAGGAGATACACAGTACGCGGAAGCAGTGACCAGCGGCAGAAACCTGGGGATGTAAACAGTAAGACCGCACAGGCTCCGTTGAGCATTCTAGCCCTGCTTCTCATGAGCTGCAGACCTTGGGCAGGTGAGCCCCACCCGCAACCACAGACCCTCTGTGGCCTCATCTGTAAAATGGGTTCTTGCTGCCCTGCCCCCCCTGCAAGGAGGAAATGTGCTCTCGTGTGTGAATGGGACTAAACTGGCTCTGCAAAGTGATATTAGGGAAGTAATCATGCCCAAGCCCTGAGCCTTGTCCAAGGAGGCTTCGGGGGTCCTGGGTACAGCAGGCCCTGAGCCCCGTTGTTCCTTGGGCAAGCGGCCCCAGAGGCATCCCGTGCTGTGGAATCCTGGGTGTATTATCGGAAGCCCTGGCAGTAGGTCACGGGATCTTGAGTCTATTTTGGCATGCTTCTGGAATGTTCTGTTGCACGCCTCTTACAGGAGGCCCCAGTAACAGGGCAAACAGCTCCAGGGACAGTTTCATAGTGGGGCCCTGGGTGTAGGAGGACAGCAGGCGCCAAGCCTGGGATGTGAATGCCAGGCATGTTGGGGGTGTCTTAACATGTTGTGGCCTTGCGCCTGTCTTAGTGGGCCACAGGGGAACGTGCCGCTGCAGCCAGACCGGCCGACACTGTGGCAGCCCCTCTGTGTCTCGTGGACCCAGCTGTACGGACTGAAGGGGGAGCAGGCCAGGGCAGCCCTTGTGTAGCAGGCGCCCCCCTTCATTTAACTGGTCCGGAGGGCTGTGGGCGGCTGGGCACGCTGAATCAGAGCAGTCTGTGTACGCACTTCAGCGCCTCCCGGAGCCCCTCGCGGGGAAAGCTCTGGGGCCCAATGTTGTAGTAGGTCCCAGCTCTACCTCCCGTTTTAACAAGAGATCTACAGATTGTCCCTCGGGTGGGGATAGATCTTGCTGGGACATTCTAACAGGACACTGACGCCATTCTAGAAGAATTTTAGGGGCGTATGAAACCGGCCAGGGTCATTCATTATTGCCCTCATTCATTCGGCAACTATTTACTGTGCTGGCTGCTGGGATGCACGCAGATTCAGGGCCTGAGAGCCAACTATCAATCGTGTGGCTCTAGGGATCTTAACAGAAACCTGGGATGGGAGGATGGGGGATGGAGTTTAGAGGAACAGGTGTTATTGTTGTGCGCTGTGTCAAACCTCTGACTTGCTGAAGCCTCTCTTCCGAGGTAGGCACAATTACCCCCTTTTCACAGATAAAGAAATCGAGGCTCAGAGACGCCCGCCTGGAAGAGGCAGGATTTGATTTTGCCTTCAGATGTGATTGCCGTTTAGCATCAGTAGGGGGCACTATAGTGTAGGTGCAGAGGGGAGAGGTAGAGGTCAAGGTGGCGATTGGATTCTGGGAGCGCAACTCAGATCTGCAGGAGCCGTTTTTTGGCCCACCACCCCAGGGGCCAAGGCGGCTGAGCAGCTGTGTAGTTTGGTTTGATGCTCTGCTTGAATCGTCTTGAAATTGGAACAAGGGGCCCCAAGTCTTCGTTTCACATTGGGCCCAGCAGAAGAGTAACCGGTCCTGCCGTGGGCTTTCTATTGCTTTCTATGGGCCCATTGGGACGTGGTAACATGATCCCATGGGATCTGGTGGGCACAGACCGAGATCATTAGCGCAGGACCCTGGGGATACCACAATACCAGGGGCAACAGCCATCAGATGTATGAATGGCGCCTGAAGAAGTAGCAGGACACCAGGGCACCTAGAAGGGACTCCCAGTGGGCACTGAGGGATCGTGAAAGCTGTTTTTTTTTTTTTAAGATTTTATTTATTTATTTATTTCTAGAGTGGGGGTAAGGGAGGCAGAAAGAGAGCGAGAGAAACATCCATGTGGGGTTGTCTATTGCACGCCCCCCACTAGGGACCTGGCCTGCAACCCAGGCATGTGGGAACTGAAGCAGTGACCCCTTGGTTTGCAGGCTGGTGCTCAATCCACTGAGCCACACCAGCCAGGGCCTTTTCTTGCTTGCTTGTTTTTTTTAAAAAAATAGCAGTAAGGAGGCAAGTTATAGGGAATTTTCCAGGCAAAACCCTGAAGCCATTCTAACTGGAGAGAGATCAGCATGGGGCAAGGAAGGGCATCCTCCAGGACTATAATCAGCTGGATAAGGGGCCCCCAACGATGTTTCTGCCCTAATCCCCCAAAACCTGTGAATATGGGACATGTGATAGAAAGGATTTTGCTGATGTGATCACAATCAGGACCTTGAGATGGGACGATAATCCCAGGGATCCAGGTGAGATTAAGAGTCTCATGAGACTCTTATGTCATCAGAAAGGTGAGAGGATGAGTCAGAAAGGAAGATAAGGAAGGAGGCAGGGCCCAGAGAGGAGAGAGATGCGTTTGTTTAGGTGGAGGGAGGCCACCTCGAGCCGAGGAACCAGGGTTCTCACCCAGCCGTAAAACGACAAGAGGATTCTCCCCTGGAGCTGCCAGATGGAACTAGCCCTGTGGACCAGTTTAGACTTCTGGTCTCCAGAACTGAAAGATAAGGAGGCAGGGCAGTAAGAAGTGAGGAAAATTCCTTGGCACATAGAATAGGGAAATGGAGACAGAGAGCTGAACACACTAGCCCAGCAATTTACAGCCAGATACAGAAAGTCACCTCCCTAGAGATAACATCTGAGCTTCAGCTGTATCTTATCTCCAGGCCCAGAAAAGCAGCAAAACCAGACAAGCTGCACCAGGACCAACTGCAGTGACAAGGACCCCCTGCCCTGGCCCTGGCCCTGGCCCTGACCCATCAGTGGAGGCCAGGACCCTGAAACAGCACACCTGGAAAAGTGATGAATAGTCTACTGAACCCTCCCCTGAGACCTCCCCTAAGGTTCCGCCTACAAGAGAGAGAGAAAAACTCAAGACAAAGGACCTAGTGCGCAGGCTCGCTCTCTGGGGAGCAGCCCACACCATTGCCTTCCCCTCTCCTTCCCTCTCAGGCAGCATCTCCTAAACTCTGAGGGTCCCCACAAGACTTGCAACCAGGGGAGCAGTGGGCAGTGGCAGCTGGATTCAGGCTAATTCCCTGAACGTGTCTCCAAGGCCAAGACCCCTTTTCTCTGACTTCCCAGTGAGCTAAGGCAGCCCTGCCTGGGCTCTCCTGTTGCTTCTTCTATGCTAAGCCCTTCCCTGCTTCACTGTCTCCAACTTTAACAAATGCACCCTCACATTCACCTGGGTTAGTGCTGTGAAATCTTTCCCACCAAAGTCAAGACCCCACACACTGCCGGCTGGCCCTAGGCAGACCGCTCAGGGCCAGGTCCCCTGTCTGGTAACAATAATATATCTGTACTGTTTTAAGCCACTTTTGCCCTGGCTGGTGTGGCTCCGTGGGTTGAGCACCAGACTGTGAACCAAAGGGTCACAGGTTCGATTTCCAGTCAGGGCACACGCCTGGGTTGTGGGCCAGGTCCCCAGTAGGGGGTGTGCGAGAGGCAACCACACACTGATGTTTCTCTCCCTCTCTTCCTCCCTTCCCCTCTCTCTAGTAATAAATAAATAAAATCTTAAAAGGAAAAGAAAAAGCCACTTAGTTTAGGGTGCATGGACTATCAGGCCACTGGACTGTTTTAGCAGGTCCCTAAAGACTTCATGGTAGAGCTCAGTGTCATCCTACTAGGGTCTCAGCAGGACCCAAAGGGTTATGGGGGATACCGTGAGGCCATTTGGTGACCCCCAAGCCCATATAAGGGCAGGCTGCACTGTTTTTAGCAGGACCCTGGGGACTTTCTGAGCACTCAGGGTCCTGGGGACATTTTATCAGGAACCAAAGAACTTTTTCATGGGACCCAGGGGGTATTGGAGTTGGGTGCTGGGGGGTGTGGAAGGGACATGGTAGCCTGATGGAGGACACCCAGAGGAGATACCCACAGATGGGTAAAACAGGACCTGAAGGGCAGTTGAGCAAGGGACCTGGGGTCACCAGGAAGGCCCCGGGACATGTCAGGGGACCTGGGCATGTGGGGACAGGAACCCAAGGGCTTGCCCTCAGGGCTGACCTGCTATTAATTGTAGGGTCCTCAGCAACAGAGCAGAATCCCAGGGGGTGTTTTGACCATTAGAGGGGGCCCAGGGCATCTGCAGGGGACACACGGAGCCATGGAGCAGGACCTCGGGGCCTTTTCCAGTGGGTCTCAGTTACCTTATGGTGGGGACTTCCGGAAGGAGGGAAAGCAGGCTAGCTGCACGAGGGGACATCATCATGGACGGGGCGTGATAGCACCGGGTCCTGGGAAATGCAGAAGGTCCCTTGCCGGCCAGGGGATGTTACAGCAGACACTGGAGGGTCTGTGTAATTGTTCCTATTTTTTGTCTATTGATTTTTCTCTCTGTCTATGCACATGTCTGTCTGTCTGAGTACTTGTCCATCTGTGTAACTGTCTGTTTTATGTGTCTGTTCAGCTATCTTTAAAAAAAAAGGACTTATCTTTAGAGAGAGGGGAAGGGAGGAAGAAAGGGAGAGAAACATCAATGTGCAAGAGAGACATGGATTGGTGTCCTCTTGCGCTTTCCCAACGGGAGCCTGGCCCACAACTGAGCCATGTGCCCTGACTGGGAATCGAACCAGTGACCCTTTGGTTCTCAGGCTGTCATTCAATCCACTGAGCCACACCAGCCAGGGCCAGCTGTCTCTTTATTTTCCAATTTTCCATCTATCTACCTATCTACCTATCTACCTATCTATCCATCTGTGTATTTATCTGTCTGTCTGCCTAGCTACCTATCTCTCTGTGTCTGTCTACCCATCTTTCATGGGGAGGCTCAGGATGGCACAGGACCTGCTGAGGGAACATAATAGAGAGAACCCAGAAACTGAAGAAACTGGCGGGGAGAAGGGCCTGGGACTGAAGGTCCTTTTGCACTGGTCACTGGTTTTGTGAGGGCTCAGGACTCAGTTGGGTCCCAGGGATGGGGTGACTGACTCCTCCGGGGACATTAGTGGAGGCTTTTAAAGACGTTATCACTGGCCTCAGGATACAATCGGGAACCCTAGGAGCATGGGGGTGTGGGCCTGAGATTCTCAGAGACACAGGGGCTGGGTAGAGTCCTTGTGGGGCTCCAGGGGCAGTGTAGCTGGGTGCTGGGATGGCCAAGGGAACCTGAGGCCATCTTAATGGGCCATGAGGTCCCAGAGCAGGACAACAGGAACATGGTATTAGGGCTCACAGAGCATTTCGGTGAGTTCTGGGGCACATTAAGGTGGGAGATAAGAGGGACCACAGGGCGATGGCTTTTTTTTTTTAGATTTTATTTATTTAGAGAAAGGGGAAGAGAAGGAGAAAGAGAGGGACAGAAACATCAATGTGTGGTTGCCTCTCACGTGCCCCCTACTGGAGATCTGGCCAAAACCCAGGCATGTGCCCTGACCGGGAATCAAACCGGCAACCCTTTGGTTTGCAGGCTGGCACTCAAGGCAGTGAGCCACACAAGCCAGGGCCCAGGGTGATGGTTTTCAAGGACAAGTATAGCAGGGTCCTGGAGGGTGTTGTCGCAGAGCACTGGACACTTTATATCAAGGTCCAAGGGACATTACAGTAGGATCCTAAGGGCTTTTAATATTTTTTAAGATTTGAAAAATAATTTACTTATTTTAATCTTGACCAGAGGATATTTTCTTACTGCTTTTTAGAGAGCGAGGAAGGGAGAGAGAAAGAGAAAAAGACATCGATCAGTTGCCTACTTCTGCATGCCCTGATTGGGGATTGAACCCACAACCTGGGTATGTGCCCTGACCAGGAATCGAACTCGCAACTTTTCGGCCTACGGGACAACATTCCAACCAACTGAGCCACACCGACGGGGGGCTGTGGGCCTTGACAATGAGAGCCCAGGGACTGCTGAAATAGTGTTCCAGAGAAGTCACCGGACGCCAAAGGACGCAGAGGGACAGCTGGGCCTGGCAGGTTCCTGCGGGTATTTTAGGAAAATGCTAAAGCTGTTGTAATCCGACTCAGGGGACACAAAAGCGGAATCCTTCAGTGTCACGGGCAGCCCCTGGGGGTGGGTCTGTGGCCAGTCTAGCAGGACCCAGGAAGGGCAGTGAAAATCCACAGAGGTTCCTCATTAAGTCTACGGCCACAACACCCTGAACACGCCCGATCTCGTGTGATCTCGGAAGCTAAGCAGGGTTGGGCCTGGTTAGCGCTTGGATGGGAGACACAGAAGTTCCTCAGTAAGTTGAACATAACTTTACCATGCGTAGTGGTTGGCTTCATGTGCGGACCTGGCTGGGCTGCAGTGCACACACGTTTGATCAAACATGACTCCGGATGTTTCCGTGAGGGTGTTTGCAGTGAGATTTACATGGAACTCAGTGTGCATAGGCCACAGCCAATCAGTCGGCGGCCTGAATAGAAGACAAAATAGACCTCTCCCAAGCAAGAAGGAATTCGGCCAACAGACACCTTTGTTTGTTTGTTTTTTAAATATTTTCTTTATTTATTCTAGAGAGAGAGGAGGGAGGGAGAAAGAGAGGGAGAGAAACATCGATCGGTTGCCTCTTGCACTTGCCCCAACTCTGGGGACCAGGTCTGCAACCCAGGCATGTTCCCTGACTGAGAATTGAACTGGTGACCCTTTGCTTTGTGGGATGACACCCAACCAACTGAGCCACGCCAGCCAAGGCTTTGTTTGTTTTTTTATTGATTGATTTGAGAGAGAAACATCAATTTTGTTGTTTCACTTATTGATGCATTCATTGGTTGATTCTTGTATGTGCCCAAACCAGAGATCGAACCCGCAACCCTCGTGTAGCAGGAGAACACTCTAACCAACTGAGCTAGCCGGCCAGGGTCTGCAGACACCTTTGGGCTTCATTTGCTAGGTCAGCTCTTCCTGGTTCTCCAGCCTGCCTGCGTTTGGACTTGTCAGCTGCAGTTCTTTCCCGAGTCCCCAGCCTGTCCACCACCCCTATCCGATTTTAGACTCAGCAAACCTCCAGAATCATGTCAGCCAATTCGCTGACGTCAGCCTCTACATATGCATATATACATCCTGTTGGCTCTGTTTCTATAGAGAACACTGACTAATCCATCACATGAGCTAGCAATTCCATTCTTGGCTATATACCCAAAAGAACTGAAAAGAGTTGTTAAAAAAAACAAAACAAAACCCACCACGTATACATTTGTTCATAGCAACATTATCTAAAACAGCCAAAAAGTGGAAAGAGCCCAAACATCCGGCACCCGAGGAATGGATAAACAGAAGGCGCTGGTCCATGCCATGGAGCATTGTTATTCAGTCATAAAAAGGAAGGGGGCTCGGATCCACGCAACAACACGGTTGGACCTTGCAAACGTTACGCCGAGTGAACAAAGTCGCACACGAAAGGCTGCGATCTTGTGTGGTCCCAGCTGTGTGGCCTGTCCTGTCAGGCACAGGCAAATCCACAGAGGCAGAAAGCAGATTAGTGGTTTCCGGGGCGGCGGGGAGGAAGGGCTGTTTGTAGAAGGTAGAAGGTGTCCTTTTGGGGGCAACGAGAAAGTTCTGGAACCAGGTAGTGGTGGTGGTTCACACCATTGTGAATGCAGTATATGTCATTAAATAGTAAGTCCTTTTTTGTTTTTTTTAAACAGAAAATAGCCAGATTTAATGCATAGGTAGGTACGGGAGTCCCACATAGAAGAAGGAGTCGGAGATCCCTCAGGCACAAGCTCCATTACAGGGAACCTCTTATGTTTTCTGCCCTTTACAACAAAACAAATGAATGGAAGCATTATAGCAGGCGTGCGGTCTGGGGGTGGGGGACTGGAGGGGCCTGCAAGCTCTGTAGCTGTACTTGGGTGTGCTCTGGTATGGGTGGGGATTGGTTCTAGGACCCCCTACAAACACCAAAGTCCAGGATGCTCACGTCCCTTACATAAAAGGGTCTATCAAAACTGTGTGCTTTTGAGGTCGTATCAGAAGATATTAAAGACCCAAAGGTTTGCCCATACTGGTGTGGCTCAGTGAGGCATCATCCCACGAACCAAAAGGTCGTCGGTTCGATTCCAGGTCAGGGCACATGCCTGGGTTGCAGGTCTGGTTCTAGCTGGGCGCATGTGAGAGGCAGCTGATCGAAGTTTCTCACATAGATGTTTCTCACATAGATGTTTCTCTCCGTCTCTTTCTCCTTCCTTTCTCCCTTTCTCCAAAAAACAAATACTAAATAAAAACCTTAAAAAAAAAAAAAAGACCCAAAGCTTTGTGGGCAACACTAGAGTTGACGTCACTGTAGAAAAGGCATTGGGAGGCTTCAGAAATAGGCTGATTTGAACTCATGGTATAGGCACTCCTTTTTTAAAAATATGTTTATTTATTCTTAGAGAGAGTGGAAGGGAAGAAGAAAGAGAGGGAGGGAAACCTCAATGTATGGTTGCCTCTCTCATGCCCCCAACTGGGGACCTGGCCTGCAACCCACATGTGTCCCCTCACTGGGAATCGGACCGGCGACCTCTAGGTTCACAGGCCAGTGCTCGATCCACTGAGCCACACCAGCGTGTTTGCTTTATTGAAGAAATGGTGAGGCAGGCACAGGGTTTATATCCAGGTTTTAAGCAGTTTTAGAACGAGAAGTTCCTTTTTGCTGATAGGCGACTTTTCAGTTTGTTATCATATCTGCCAGTTTAGGTTCTGGGTGGATTTCATGTGTCATTCCCCCCACCCTTTTTTAACTTTTTTCTTTCCTTCCATTAATGGCACCGCCTGGCGGAGGTGCACTCTAAGTGTCTGTCCGTTTTGCTGTGCACGTGCTGTGCGCATTTGGGGTCTGATGCATCAGTGGGCCTTGAATCAATCAATGTAAATAGAGCTTTTGATCTATAATGCTTTCACACAGAGTTTTTATTTTACGAATAAAACATTGTTCTAAAACAACAAAAAAAATTGTTATAAAAAAAAGAAGCAGCGCAGGGGCCCTTTAAGTGACATTTGGGGGGAGGGGCTCCAAAGAGGAAATACAGAAGTGTCTGGAGACAGCCCATTGTCGCAGGAGCTAATGAAGGCCTTGGGGGGGTAAATGAGGTAAGAAGTGGCCCATAAAGACCCCGAATTTTGGACTCCAATACTGTTGGGTTTACTCTCAACTTGGTCATGAAATTGCGGGCTGGCTGATAGCCTCAAAGGGAAAATAGAAACAACAGAGAGCAACAGAGAAAGGGACCAAAAATCAAAAGGACAAAAGTTTCAAGAGGCAGAGACAAACACTCTGAGAGTCTGGGCCCAGGGCCTGGGGTGTGCCCTGCAGCTGGGGGGGCGGGGTTGGACATTCCCGGAGTCGGGGAGCAGTCTCCGGACAGGATGTGAGAGAGGAACTGGGGTCTCCAGTCACGGGAGCCAGCTGGGGCTGCAGGCGGGAACGGATCGTGGCTGCGGTGAGCAGAGCTGGGGCCCAGACCGAGGGAAGACGGGCTGGGGTCGGGGCTTCTGGCGCCAGCGGAGAAGGGGGTCGGATTCTTGGGTCAGGAGAATGGCCTGGGGGCCGGGACTCTTGGATCCGAGGGAGGAGGGGTTGGGGCCCGGACTCCTGGGTCCGGGTGAGGAGGGGTTGGGGGCCTCGGACTCCTGGGTCCAGGGGAGAAGGGGTCGGGAGCCTCGGACTCATGGGTCCGGGGGAGAAGGGGTCGGGGGTCTCGGACTCCTGGGTCCGGGGTAGGAGAGGTCGGGGGACTCGGACTCCTGGGGCCGGAGGAGGAGGGGTTGGGGCCCGGATTCCTAGGTCCGGGGGTGGAGGAGTTGGGGGCCTCGGACTCTTGGGTCCGGGGGAGGAGGGGTTGGGGGCTCCGGTCTCCTGGGTCGGCGGGAGGAGGGGCTGGGGGCGGGACTCCCAGGCCGGAGGGCGGAGGAGGGGGCGGGGCTGAGCTCTGAGAATGAAATTTCAGCCTATCCAGGCTCTGTAATTAATTAACCAACACGGATCAAATTAAGGGGTGAAAGTTCAGCGAGGCGTAGGGCGCTGTTGTGACGGTCCTGGACGGAACCCCGAACCCGCACCCGCAGGCGCTGCGCGGTGGCTGAGCCTGGTGGAGCTGGGGGAGGAAGGGGCGGGGCGGGGGTCCGGGACAGTCACGCGCCCCCTCCCGCCCCAGGTCTCCCTCTCAGGATGCGGGTCCCCCGGCCTCAGCCCTGGGGGCTCTGTTTCCTGCTCTTCCTCCTGCCCGGGACCCTGCGCGCAGGTGAGGGGCGCTCGGCCAGGGCTGTCGGGGCGGTGGGAGGTGCCACCGGCCGGGAAAAAAGCGGACGAAGCAAAATCGGAGTTTTCCCTGGAGCCAGGCATTTCCTCCTCCTCTGCATTTCATTTTATCGCATTGTCCTCACGTGTCTGGGAACCTCCTGGCTCCCTAGCTCCAGGTCTCTTGACCCCCCTCTCAGGGTCTGTCTCCTCATCTGAGTCTTTCCTTACTCGGGGTGGGGTCCTGCTCCCAGTGCAGGGGCCCTGCTCCCATCTGCCCCCTTCCCCTGTGTCTCTGCAGACAGCCATCGCTCCCTGCTGTACCACTTCACCGCTGTGTCCTCCCCGGCCCCGGGGACTCCTGCCTTCTGGGTGTCGGGCTGGCTGGGGCCCCAGCAGTACCTGAGTTACAATAACCTGCGGCCCCAGGCTGAGCCCTACGGGGCTTGGGTCTGGGAAAACCAGGTGTCCTGGTATTGGGAGAAAGAGACGGTAGACCTGAGGAACAAGGAGAAGCTCTTCCTTGAAGCTGTCGCAGTCTTGGGGACAGGAAGTGAGACTGGGACTCCCGGGTCTGAGGGAGGAGGGGCTGGGGGGGGTCCTGAATCCTGGATCTGAGGGATGAGGAGGCCGGGCCCCTGCTCACCTCTCTGTGGGCACCCCAGGTTCCTACACCTTGCAGGGCCTCCTGGGCTGTGAGTTGGGCCCTGACAATGCCTCTGTGCCGGTGGCCACGTTTGCTCTGAATGGCGAGGAGTTCATGAAGTTCGACCCCAAGGCTGGCACCTGGAACGGAGACTGGCCTGAGGTGCAGACCATCAGTGCCAAGTGGATGCAGCACGCGGAAACTGTGAACAAGGAGAAGGCCTTCCTGCTGTACTCCTGCCCCCAGCGGCTGCTGGACCACCTGGAGAGGGGCCGTGGGAACCTGGAGTGGAAGGGTGAGCAAGCTCCAGGAGAACATTGGATCCCCGGGGATCTCCTGGCCCCCCAGGCCCCCCTTAGGCCTCATCCTCTTACCAGAGCCTCCTCCCTGGCCTCCCAGCCTCCAGTCTCCCCCCAACAGCCAATCCCTCACTCTGCCCCCAGAGGTGACCCTGCCCCTCTCCTGCACATGGCCCTCCCATGGCTCCCAGAGACCTCAGAACACAGCTCAAGTCCCTCAGCCGGGCACTGGGGGCCCCACATGGCATTGCCTCGGCCCCTCTCCTGAGCCTCCCCCTTCTCCCTCCGCCCCCCTCAGCCATTTGGAATGGCCCGGAGTTCCTTGAGCTCACACCAACTCTCCCCGTCTTCACTGCTGCCATTCTCCTTCCAGTTCCACCGGTGTCACACCCAGGGACAGTCCTCCCGCCCACGAGGCTCTCCCTTACCTCTTTGGGGCTCCCATAATGCCTGTGTGACCTCCGGTCCAGCACAGGCCACTCTGAGCTGTAATGAATAAAGTACATCTGGGGAGTCACCAAGGGCTGGAGTTAGAGCTCTCTGCCCCTTAGTGTCCCCCCCTTGCTGTCCCAGCCTCCGTCTCCGCCCTCCCTGCACACTGTCCTCTATCTGCCAGTCAGAGGGAGCTCCCATCCCGCCACTGCTTAAAACCCTCCAAGTAAGCCTTGGCTGGGGAGCTCAGTTGGTTGGAGCATCATCCCATAAACCAAAAGGTCTTGGGTTCAATTCCCAGTCAGAGCACATACTTAGGTTGTGTGTTCGGTCCCTAGTCAGGCATGTACGAGAGGCCAGCCACTGATGTTGTTTCTCTCCTGTTCTCTCTTCCTCCCTTCCCTTCTCTCTAAAAACCAGTAAGCATGTCCTTGGGTGAGGTTAGATTCTTGGCCTGATATACCAAGGCTACAGGTTCGATCCCTGGTCAGGGCACATACAAGAATCAACCAATGAATGCAAAAGTGGAACAACAAATTGGTGTCTTTCTCCCTTCTTTTCTCTCTCTCAAATCCATCAATTAAAAAAGGACACTGATTTAGTTAAAAACAAACAGGCAAACAAAAACCCATCCAAATAGCTTCCCATTGGTCTTAGACTACCATTCACACTCGACATTGTGGCCCATAAGCCCCACGTGGTCTGGCTGTTTTCCGTCACTGTGACTTCACAACATCCCTGCTCCCCCGGCCTTTTCCCTGTCTCCCAACCTGTCCTATTCTTTCCCTCCTCAGGACGTTTGCACCTGCTGTCCCCTCTGCTTATGATTCTCTTCCTGGGGACCCTGCACGACTAGGTCCTTCTCATGCTTTAGGTTTGATTTTGGACGTCAGCTCTCCAGCAAGGCCCTCCCCTGCCAACCACCCTGGCTAAAACGTGCCCACCCCACCGCTGCTACTGCCTCTCACACCCCTGTGTCATCTACTCAGTCATTGTAATATCTTTATTATTTTTCTTTGTTTAGTGAAATACTTTATTTATGTATCTTTAGAGGGGACGGGAGGAAGAAAGAGAGAGAGAGAAACATCAATGTGTGGTTGCCTTTCGTGCATCCCCCACTGGGGACTCAGCCCGCAACACAGGCGTGTGGCTTGACTGGGGATTGAACCGGCGACCCTTTGGTTTGCAAGCCGGCCCTTAATCCACTGAGCCACACCAGCTAGGGCTCGATTAATTTTTATATGTGCCCATGTACCTGCCCTCCAGATCATGATCTAGAACATTCCTAGATCCAGGAGACTTCCTTGTGTGCTCCTCCATTCCGGACCCCTTAAGCATTATAACCACCCTGACTTCTGGGGCCACAGTATTGCCTGACTTTCAGCTTCGTGGGGCTATGAGTGTCTGCTTGTCTGTGTCTGGCTTCTTCCACTCGAGCTTGTGTTGTGAGACTCTGTTGTGTGTATCAGTAGTTCATTTTTCTTTTAATTGGTGAGTACTATTCTGTTGCACAGTCCATACCACCGTTAGTCCACTAATTTTTTTTTTTTTTCCAGATTGGGGCTATTATGAGCAAAGTTCCCATGAGCATTCTTGTAGATGTCTGGTGATTCTGTATTTTCGTTGACTTTGACTTAATATCCAGGAGTGGAACGGATGAGTCACAGCCTGCTTATGGGATTAGGTGCGGCGGGCGGTGCTAGCCGTTTCCTCAGAGCGGCTGAACCAGTTCCGTACTGCCGGCAGCTGTGTATGTGAGCGCCAGTTGTCCCACAGCTTTGCCAGGATTTGACACCGACTTTCGCGTGAACAGTGGTCGTGGGCATGTGGTAGTATCTTACTGTGAATTCCTGTTCCATTATCTGATAAATGGCTGGATGACTGGCCATGGTGGGTACTTTTTCACATGATTGGCCAGTGGACTGTCCACTCTTGTGGAGCGGCTGCTTGGGTCTGTTGCCCATTTTTTAAAATTTATTTATTTTAAAGACTTTATTTATTTATTTTTAGTGGGAGGGGCAGGGAGGGGGAAAGAGAAGGAGAAAGACACCAGTGTAAGAGAGAAACACAGATGGGTCACCTCTTGCACACGCCCTGTCCGGGGACCAAACCCGCAACCCAGGCAGGTGGCCTGACTGGGAATGCAAGTGGAAACCTTTCACTGTGGGATGATGCCCAACCAGCTGAAGCCACACGGATCAGGGCAATACCTTTTATTTCTTTTTCTTATGTTATTTCACTGGCCGGAATCCCCAATACTATGCTAAATAGAGCAGTGATAACGAACATCTTGTATTCTCAAACTCACAGAGAAAGCATCAGCATTTTACCAAGTATTATGTGAATCATAGGGTTGTTTTTTCTGTTTTAAGTTGACCAAAGTATTTCTTTATTTTTTTCCTTTTTTTATTGTTGTGCAATTACAGTTGTCACCATCCCCCCCATTACTCTCCCCCGCCCTACACACCCCACCTCCCACACTGAACCCTCCCCCCAGCTGTCTTTGTCCCTGTTCCTTGATGACCCTTCCCCTTCTTTGCCCCAATATCCCCTCCCCCATCCCTGTGGGTTTGTTTTGTTGATGCCCAATGTCAAATTAAGGAAGTTCTCTTCAACTCATAGTTTACTAAGAGTTTTTGTTTTGAACAGTGATGAATTTTATCAAATGACCTTTTGTTTTTTCACCTTTAGTCTAATGTGGTGAATTATAGTAGCTGATTTTCAAAAGTGAAACCAACCTTGCATTCCTGGAATAAACTTCACTTGATCATCATGTATTATCTTTTATATAAATGACTAGATTCTATCTGCACATATATATCTGCAAAATCATATATATATACATATATATATATATATATATGATTTTGCGTCTATTTGCATGAGAGATTGACTTTAAATTCCATTGCTTGTTGTGTCCTTGTGAGGTTTTGTTATTAACCTTACTCTGGCTTCATATAAAGTTCTGCTGTGTCTCAGTGGATTGAGCGCCAGCCTGTGAACCGAAAGCTCACTGGTTTGAATCCCAGTCAGACCACAGGCCTGGGTTGGGGGCCAGGTCCCCAGTAGGAGGTGTGCGAGAGGCAACACATTGATGTTTCTCTCCCTCTCTTTCTCTCTCCCTTACCCTCTCTCTAAAAATAAATAAATAAAATCTTTATTTAAAAAATGAGAACATAAGCTTCATGAGGACGGGGACTTTTGTCTACCTTGTGCATGGCTGTGTCCCCCGTGCCCGGAAGAGTGGCTGGCATGACAGATGCTCAGCATATGTCAGTTGTAGGAAGGAAGGGATGAGAGCTGGATCCCCTGATGGTGGATAGGTTATGTCTCTGCCCCCTGGGAAGGTCCTTTTATCATTCTATTCCCCAGGCGTAGTACATGCAAGGTGCATGGTGGGGCCTGCTGGGTAGAGCGGAAGGATTGGAGGCCTCTCTATGTCCCTATCTGGCCCTGGGCTGGGCCTGGCCCTGGGGACTCATGGGCTGGGGGCTGAGCCTGTCTGCCTGTTTGTCTGCAGAGCCCCCCTCCATGCGCCTGAAGGCCCGGCCAGGCAGCCCCGGCTTTTCCGTACTCACCTGCAGTGCCTTCTCCTTCTACCCGCCCGAGCTCCAGCTGCGATTCCTCAGGAACGGGCTAGCCGTTGGCACCGGTGACAGTGAGCTTGGCCCCAACGGCGACGGCTCCTTCCACGCCTGGTCATCCCTGACAGTCAAAAGTGGCGATGAGCACCACTACCGCTGTGTGGTGCAGCACGCGGGGCTGCCACAGCCCCTCATTGTGGACGTGGGTGAGGTCCCCCTGGGTGCTGATAACCCCTTTTCCTGGTCTTCGTGGAGCAAACCTTTCTGAGTCTGACTACCTTCCAGTCCTCTTTGAGTCTGCCTGCCTCGTGCCCTGCTACTGCCAGTTCTTCCAAAGCCTGACAGCATTCTGTCCCGGGTTGCTTATCCTCCCTCACCTTCCATGCTGCTGCTGCTGCTGGCCTCATGGAATCTGGCCCCCGGTTAACCACTGTGGACAGTCCTTGCTAAGTCTGACCACCTTCTGTCCTGCTGCTGCTAATCTTCACAGAGTCTGACCATTGTCTGCTGCTGCCAGTCCTCACCAAGAACGACCATTTATTGCTTGGAGCCTGACCTGCTGCTCTCTGCCCTCCCCCACTCTGCGAGTTCTCACACCACCTCCCTGCCACTGCAGGCCCCTTGGCCGGTATGACTGAGACCGCTCTTGCTATGGCTGGTTCTTAACGTCTAATCAGGCCCAGAACACCAGCTGACTGGCCTTTCCTCTGCCCACACCCGCTCCCCAAAACTTGGTGTTGGGATCTCTGAGACTGGGAGGGACGGAGAACTCCCAGTCCCCTGTCCTGGCTCAGACAGGGCAGGGGGTCCATTCGTTCAACATCTGACAGCATATCTCTGGCCGCAGAATCACCAGCCAAGTCTTCGATGTCAGTGGTTGGAATCGTCATCGGCCTCTTACTGCTCACGGCAGTAGCCGCGGGAGGAGCTCTGCTGTGGTGGAGGATGAGGAAGGGGCTACCAGGTGTGGGGCTGGAAGAGGGAAGAGGCTCAGAGAGGGATAGAGACCCCCAAAGGGGGGGGGCAGAGATCTACACAGAGAGGAAAAGAGAGAGGTGGGGACAGATCGGGATGGGGGAAAGAGACTCACACGGAGGAGCAGGGAGAGACAGATAGACATCCATAAGTGTGGGGGAGGGGTGGAGACCCAGAAGATCTCAGAGATTCTGATGCTTCCCCCTTTCTCTCTCCAGCCCCTTGGATCTCTCTCCGTGGCGACGACGGAGGGGCCCTCCTGCCCACTCCTGGCCTGTCCAAGGATGCTGACTCTTAGGATATGAAAGCATTCTCAGCAACCGCCTGATATCCCCCATCCTGGCTGCTACTAGCTAATGCAGCTGGGTCCCTTTCATGCTGTGAGACACCCTGGAACCCTGGTATTTCCGAGCCTCCAGAAGGAGTCCTGGTCCCGGTTTCCTACCTCTGGATTGTTCCTCCTGTGGTCTGCCTCAGTTTCCCCTCCTAAAATATACGGCTCTCCTCCACCTCCACATATAACAAGAATTTGGGCCGGCATCATTGTGTTCTCATCATTTCAAATTTTCCAGCGGGGGAGGTAAGGGAATGGGAGGGGGGAATAAATGGTGTAAGTTCTGGGCTGCAAATCTCTCCTGAGACTAACAGGTTGAAATGGTGGAATCTGCCAGTTTCATATACCAAGTCATATAGTTTTCTTTTTAAGGATTTTATTTATTTATTTATTTTTAGACAGAGGGGAAGGGAGGGAGAAAGAGAGGGAGGGAAACATCAATGTTTGGTTGTGTCTCACGTGGCCCCCGTTGGGGTCCTGGCCTGCAACCTAGGCATGTGTCCTGAGTGGGAATCGAACCGGGGACCCTTTTGTTCTCAGCCTGCGCTCAGTCCACTGAGCCACACCAGCAAGGGCCAAGTCATATATTTTTCATTCGTAAATTTCACAAATGTCTATTGAATGGCTACACTGTGCCAGGCATTTTGAGGAATTCTTGGCTGCAGCCTGACCTGGCTTCTTGGTGGAGCGGAAGAGTAGTTCCCTCCATCCGGGAAGGGGATGGCTCCTCTGGCCCCTGGGTTCCCTTCTTTCTTAAACCATGCTGACAAAGAGGAAAAAGAGAAAAACAAATCTCCCATGAGGCTTTAGAGTTAGAAAATCTGGAAGTTGTGGGGTATGACGCCCCGAAGCCTGTCGGGAGTTGTGGTTCTCCCCGGCCGCGTCACTCCGGCGTCGCCCACCGCGCCCCATCTGGGAAGGGGCGAGGCTGATCCTCGCGCGCCAAGCTTTCCTTTGTGGACGTGGCGAGGGGCTTCCGCTGCCCGTCCCTCTGTTTCGGCCCCGCCCCGTGGGGGGTCCTCCTCAGCGCATTGGTCAGGGGGCGGGGCCTCGCCCTGCGGGAGGCGGGCCTGGCTGGAGAGCAGCCAAATTGGGCATCTTTTTGGACAACGCCGAGCATGGAGAACGCTGCGAGGCTGGATAACCCGGTAAACGGAGGCGAGGGCGGGTGGCCGGCCCAGGTCGGACGGTTCAGGTCCGCTCAGGCGGAGGATGAGAGTGCAGGCTGGAAAAGACGGCTGGGACCTTGCATGATTTCTTTTTTTTTTTTTTTTAACCACGACCCTGCCCCACACTTTGCGTGGGAAGTGCGCCACGTCTCCTGCTTGAGTCCCCTCACTTGCAGCTCTGGGACCCCTCTGGAACTCCCTCAAAAGATTCAGTCCCCAGAACTGGTTTTACCTTCTAAGAACCCACCCCTGCCCTCCCGCTTCCGCCCTTCTTGAGCCCAAAACTTTGCAGCCAGTTACCATCTCTCTGTCCTGTTCTGTCTCCCCTCCCCCCACCCTCTGGTTTGGTCTCTGTCCTTTTCCCTGTGACTCCTGACTCCTAGCCTCCTCCACTTCCCAGGGACCGATGACGTGGCGACCATCACTTCTGCTGCTGCTCTTGCTGCTCAGGCAGGGGGCCCAGGGGAAGCCCTCCCCTGACGCCGGCCCTCATGGCTCTGGGAGGGTGCACCAGCAGGCTCCCCTGAGCGAGGCCCCTCATGATGATTCCCACGGGAACTTCCAGTACGACCATGAGGCTTTCCTGGGACGAGAGGTGGCCAAGGAATTCGACCAACTCAGCCCAGAGGAAAGCCAAGCCCGTCTGGGGTAAGAGAAACATGGGGGTAAGAGAAAGATGGGGACCAGGCGGGTCAGGGTTCTAATTTAAAACAGGGAGGTCAGGGGAGGCCTCGGTGAGAATATTTGGGCCATGTTGGGTATGTGTGGGCATGGCATGCCAGGCAGAGGGAAATGTAAGTGCAAAGGCCCTGAGGCAGAGGGGAGGCCTGTGTGTTCGAGGAACATTGAGTCACGTGTGGCTGGAACTCACTGAGCACCAGGAGAGGGAGGTGGTGGCAGAGAGGGAACAAAGTGGTTGTGCAACAGGTGATTAAGAGTTTATTTATTTGTATTTAGAAAGAGGGGAAGGAAGGGAGAAAGAGAGGGAGAGAAACATCAATGCATGGTTGCCTCTCACACGCCCCCTACTGGGGACCTGGCCTGAAACCCAGAGATGTGCCCTGACTGGGATTCCAACCGATGACCCTTTGGTTCGCAGCCCGGGCTCGATCCACTGAGCCACACCAGCCAGGGCCACAAGTGAAGATTTAATCTTTTCTCTGAGTGAGTTGAGAGCCATGGGAGGGCTGTAGAGGGAGGACATGAGCTGACTTGGATTTTAACAGAATCCCTCTGGTTGCCATTTGGGAAACGGCCTATGTAGAGCAAGAAGCAGGCAGTCCATTGAGGAAGTCACGGCAGTAGTGCAGGTGGGAGACGAGAGATGATAGCTCCTAGACCGGGGTGGAGATGGCCAAGGTGCCAGAGACCTGGCAGACTGTGCTTGGATGGGGCTGGGTGAAGGAGGGATGGGAGAGGAAAAGCAGTTATTATTTACTTCCCACAACCACGTTCTACTATTTATCCCCATTTTACAGAGTGGGGAACTGAGGCACAGAGGGGTTAAGTGACTTGCCCACAGTCACACAGCCAGAGTGCAGAGTTTGAACCTAGAATATCTGGTTGTGGAGCCCCAAGCTCTTAGCAACAACTTGAACCTCGGCGTAAAGTGTGAGTCCTGGGGACAGAGCCGGTCTCCAAACGATCCTAGCTCCTAGCGCAGACGCCTGGCTCGGGAGGGAGCGGCAGGGCCGGCTCAGATTCGACCCTGGTGAGTGGGTCTCCAGGGCTTAGCTTCTCGAGCACTCTGTTAGCAGGTGGGCGAGGACGAGGCCAGGGGAGAGGGAAGGGGTCTGGGAGCCCACAGGCGAGACCTGAGAGAAGGGACCGCACCCCCGGGGTTGCGGGTGACAGGTCAATGCTTGATAACGTCTGGGGAGAGGTAGGGGACGCTGCATGAAGCACGGCTGGATGGAGAGGGGCCTGAAATTGACTGTCGCATCCAGGGAGGGGGCTGAGCAGGAGGCGTTAGAAGGGAGATTCTAAAACTGGCAGAGCCAGGGAAGAGGGTCGGGACATGGGGCTGGGCTGGGACGGCGAGAGGTGTGTGGCCGGGGCAGCTGCAGTTCACAGGCAGTCTTGGGACAGGAGCCCTGCGGGCCCAGGACGCAGTGGGTGTCCCCTCTCCCTGCCCCTAGTCCAACTCCGAGGCCACGCTGGAGATGGAGCTCAGGCAGGGTTGAGGGGCGGGGCCAGAGCGGAGGGTGTGGCCTTGGAAGGTTTCAGGTTTCTCCCCCACCTGGCTTGTTGTGGACCGCAGCACCCGCCATAGGCCCGCTGGGTGTCGGAAGGGCGTGATCGCCTTTGGGAGCCGAACCCTGAGGTGGGCGCGGTCTTGGGACTGACCTGTGCCTCCCGCAGTGTGTGGGCGGCTGTTGGGCAGCGTTTTTTAGCCCTGTAAGAAGAGGTGTGTCTCGGGTGGGGGCGTGGCTCTGCTCAGGGGCGGTGCCTGGGCAAAGGCGGGGCCCGGGGTGGGCGGGGCCTGCGGCTGACTCGTGTCCCGCCCCGGCCCACAGGCGCATAGTGGACCGCATGGACCGCGCTGGGGACGGGGACGGCTGGGTGTCACTAGCCGAGCTCCGCTCGTGGATCGCACACACACAGCAACGGCACATACAAGACTCGGTGAGCGCGGCCTGGGACACGTACGACACGGACCGCGACGGGCGTGTGGGTTGGGAGGAGCTGCGCAACGCCACCTATGGCTACTACGCGCCTGGTATGCGGCGAGACCCTGACCCCTGTTCCTCACACACACACTGACCCTGACCTTTCTGACCTCTCGCCCTGAGAACCTTTTAGCTCATTGTCAGAATCCCTGACCTCTGACCTCTGATCCTTGGCTAAGGTCTACCGACTTCAAAACCTCATCACCCTGAAACCACCAATATCTGATTTCGGGCTGCTCATTCTGGCATCTACAACCTTTAAATCCCAGGACGGGGCCGCGGCTGGAGGGGTGGGGGAGCGGGACTTCAGATCCTTGACCAGGGACATCTACCTTCCATGCCCATGACTCTGACCTTTCATCTGAGAACCCAAAGCCATTTACCCTGCCTGCCGACTTTCTGGGTTCCCTCCTCCCTGTCCCCACACCCCAGCCCTGGGCCCCCACAGCTCTGGTTCTCTCCTTCCTGTACCCTCAGCCCAGCCTGTCCCTCATATATCCCCCAAGGGGTCTTGCACATCCAGAGCTCGCCCTGATCCTCCGCTACTCACTGTCCCCCATGACTCCCCTGAGCCCCCAGGAGAGCGTCCCAACTCCTTAGACCCACCCGGCCCACCCCCCAGCTTCACTTTTCTGCATTTTCATCCCCAGTCAAATGGATATTCTGCTGTTTCCCTGAACTCGCTACATTCTTCAAGCCTCCACACTCTGCACATATTGTTCCCTCTGTCGAAAATGCCCTTCCCCTCCACTCTGTCCAGCGGAATAACCTCCTGCACCAGAGCACGACTGGGGGCCCCGTCGGCCAGTGTTAGCTCAAAGTCCATCATTCCTGGCTGCGGGACCTTGGGCGAGTTAATTCCTCCCTGGGAGTCAGGTGCTCATTCTTAAAGATAGACTAAACAAAAGAACTCCAGTTGCTTTTTGTGAGGGTTCAGTGCGATGTAGGTAAAGGGCTTGGCATGCACTAAGCTCTTACTACAAAGCAGCAGGTGCGTGTAGATGCTGAGTGAGTGTTAGTGTGACCCGCCCAATGGGGTCTTCCTGCCCTGAGGCCCCGAGTTGGACCCCTTTGTCCTTCTCTTCAACGCTCCTGGTGTTACCCCCACGAAAGCACGTCTCACCGAGCTCCTCCTTTCTTAGGTGAAGAATTTCACGACGTGGAAGACGCGGAGACCTACAAGAAGATGCTGGCTCGGGACGAGCGGCGTTTCCGGGCGGCTGACCAGGATGGGGACTTGCGGGCCACTCGGGAGGAGCTGACAGCCTTCTTGCACCCGGAGGAGTTCCCTCACATGCGAGACATCGTGGTGGCCGTGAGTGAGGGCCAGCCTTCCGGCGCTCACCCTGGGAGTCCCAGTTACCCGGTCCTCTGGCACCTTCCCCAGGAAACCCAGGCCGCATGCGCCAATCAATGGCGGGTGACATCTCCCACCCCACCCTGTCACCCCAGTGTTACTATGAGTGGAACAGTTTATACCCACTCGTATCATGCCCAACTTGTTAGCAATTGATGTGGTTAAACCCCCAAAAGATGCCAACAAGGTGAACCATCTTTTTTCCTTCTGTGTCTCCACCCTGTCCCCTGCAGTCTGGTCCCCACAAGTGACCCCATTCTTGTGTTTCCCATTTCTAAAGCTGCTTTGAGGGTCTATGGTAGGGTCATTAGGATCAGGGGCTCAAAGGCCAGAAGGCCTGGGTTCAAATCCCAGCCCTGCTGCTTCCTGGCTGTGTGACCTTAGGCAACTTCCTTAACCTCTCTGGACCTGAATTCCCTTACCTGTAGAATGACGGTACTGGAGGGTGGTTATAGGGCTAGATGAGTTCATACACGTAAAACTGGAAAAACTGGCCCGGGGTATAAATGCTCATATGTCATTTTACACACACGTCAATACAGCAACAGGACAGGAATCGCTGGATTAATGGGGGTCAGAGAGGAGAGATGCCATCAACCCAGGCTTCTCCAACCCCTTACACTTCCCAACCTGCAAGACCCAGTGTCCCTCTTTTATTTTTTTTAAAGATTTTATTGTTTTATTTATTTATAGAGAGAGGGGAAGGGAGGGAGAAAGAGAGGGAGAGAAACATCGATGTGTGGTTGCCTTTCATGTGCCCCCTACTGGGAACCTGGCCCGCAACCCAGGCATGTGCCCTGACTCGGAATCGAACCTGTAACCCTTTGGTTCACAGGCCTGTGCTCAAGCCACTGACCCACACCAGCCAAGGCAAATGACAGGAATTTCAATATGTAAGTGTTGTAAAGTCATCAGATTTAGCAAATCCCATAGGATATCCAATTACACTTGAACTTGTAACAACAAATAATTTTTTTCAGTGTAAGTATATCCCACACCGTATTTGCGATTAGTGTAAGTCTGCCCCACACAATGTTGGGGACATACTCTTACTAAAAAATCATTTATCTGAAATTGAAGTAACTCAGCCTCCGGTACTCTACTATGCCGCCAACGCCACGTGGGGCAGACTTATACTGAAGAGTTGTTTGTTGTTCCCTGACAGTTGAAGGAGATGGGGAACCCTGTACTTTATCTGTCAGCCCTGAAATGTCAGCAGGTTCTCCGCGTACTTCGTGCTTATAAGCAAACTGGAGTGAGGGTCTAGCATCTGCCTTTTAGAGGGGAAGGGGCTTCTGCCCTCAGGGAGTGTGGGCTGAGCCATGAGGACGTGGTTAGGGACTCAGGTCACCTCTCCTTGTGTAAACCCACCTGTGCGTCAGGACACCTGGGCTCTGTGGCCCCACCTATTAAGTGCAGGTAGAGTCCGCATTGCTCTGGCACCCCAGAAAGCCCCCCAATTTCCCACATGCCCCTGGGGACAGTTATGCCCCCTTAAGACTGCTCTAGTGCATAGCTGCACAGTCACCCCAGAATGAGATGCCCTGAGGGAACCTCACACTCTGACCCCAGGGATCCATTTCCCCTCAGGAGCCAGACCACTGCCTCTTTCTCCTCCAGGAAACCCTGGAGGACCTGGACAAGAACAAAGACGGCTACATCCAAGTGGAAGAGTACATCGGTGAGTGGGACCTGAGTGCCTCCCTGAGGACACCCGTCCCCTCCTGGGCCTGGGTGGCAGCCCAATGCATTATAAAGCAAAGGCCCTCTGATGTTGTGAGGGCGGGGGTGGGGTGGCCAGGGTGCTGCTTGAGTTTATGCATCCACCAAATATTTATTGAGCATCTACTATGTGCCAGGTGCCCATATCATTTTTATCCATCATCCACTGTGTACCAGGCCCAGCAAATTGTTTTTTTTTTTTAAGATTTATTTAATTTATTTATTTTTAGAGAGAGGGAGGGAGAAGGAGAAGGAGAGAAATATCAGTGTGTGAGAGATACATTGATTGGTTGCCTCTCACAAGTCCCCAACTGGGGAGCTGGCCTGCAACTCAGGCATGTGCCCTGACTGGGAATCGAACCGGCGACCTTTCAGTTCTCAGGCCAGCACTCAATCTACTGAGCCATACCAGCCAGGCCCAGCAAATCTTTATCAAACACCAACTATGGGCTGGGCCCAGGAAACATTTATTGAACACCTCCTGTATATGAGACTGAAGAAGCATTTATCAAGCACCTACTGTGTGCCAGAACCAAAAAACGCTTACTGAGCATGCTAGTGGTTGGGGACACAGCCCGGACTGTCACAGACCAGGTCCCTTCGTGGAGGGTCTGAAGTTTCTGCACAATTAGGGCTCAGGGGCTGCGATTGCTGGGGGTGGGAAGCTGGTCCTGAACTTGCACTTACACAGCAAAATGTCAATGTCGCCTATTGGGCTGTCGGGGAGCCCTGTGACACCTCCAATAGCCTGGTGGCCCTGCCTCTGTCCTTGCCCTCAGGGAGCAGAGAAATTACTTAAGGGGAAAGCTGTTCCCTATGGGACTGTTAGGTGTTTGAACACACTTTCCTGTAGAATGTGTTCATGGAACAAACCCGCAGGCAGGACGTTTTTATTTAAGCATTTATTTTTTTGCAAGAATGAACTTGAGCATCACAGCTGAATCCTAACCGTAGCTGACAGTGAGGCTGTGGTGACTGTGGTCACATTCGGAATAAATTCATCTGACCCTCACCCTGTGAGATGAGTGCCACCACCCCACTCTCCAGACAAGGAAGCTGAGGCCCAGAGGGATCGATACCTGACGGCAGTCACCTGCTATGCAGGTGGAGTGGAACTTGAGTCCAGGCAGGGGGACCCCAGGTTTCTGCCCTGACACTCCAGCTGTGGGGTCCCTGAGGGGCTCTGGGGACATGGGCAGAACCCCAGGATCTTCCAAAGAAATGTAACTTTGCCCTGTCAAATGGCAGGGGGAAGGGCATGAACAACAAGAGCTGGGGAGGCCATTGCAGGCCCTGACCCAGGCTGGGGGTGGGGGCAGTGTCAGGGGAGATGGGAGAGATAGGGGTGTCCTCTGCTTATGGGTACAGGCTCCAGAGTCAGCCTGCCTGGTACCCACCTGCCACCTCCCGGCCATGTGACGGTAAACAAGTCCCTCGCCCTCTCTGAGCCTCAGTTTCCCCATCTGTAAATGGGGGTAATAGAGCACCTCCCACATATGACCACGTAAAGTCAACACAGATCCCCATCCATGGATGCATGGGTGAACAAGAGAGGCAAACCCAGGTAATAGAGTATATTTTGGCCATAAAAAGGAATGAAGTGCTGATCCCTCCTACAATGTGGGTGAAACCTAGAAAATACCGTGCTAAGTGGAAGACCACAACATTGTGTGACTCCATTTATATGACGTACACAGAATAGGGAAATGCGTCAAGAAAGAGAGTCGATGAGTGGTTGCCAGGGGCCGGATGGAGAGGGGCTAGGGAGTTACTGCCTCACGGGAAAGAAGTGCCCTTGAGGGGTGATGAAAATGTTCTGGGTAGGGGCTGTGTCACCAGACAGGGGGCCTGGCCCTCAGCGGGTCTCCCTCGGGCCAGCTAGCAATGTGTAAGTTCTTGACTCTGGGTAGGAAAGATTTCACAGCACCAGCCCAGGTGACTACGAGGGTACGTTTATTAAAGCTGGGGACAGTGAAACAGCGAAGGGCTTAGCATAGAAGAAGCAACAGGAGAGCCCAGGTGGGGCTGCCTTAGCTCACTGGGAAGTCAGAGAACAGGGGGCCTTGGGCACGGGTGCAGGGGAATCACTTGGGACGAGTCGCCACTGCCCACTGCTCCCCTGGTTGGAAGCCTCAGGGACCCTTAATGTTTAGAAGATGCTGCCTGAGAGGGAAGGAGAGGGGAAGGCAATGGTGTGGGCTGCTCCCCAGAGGGAGAGCCTATGCCCTGGGTCATTTGTCTTGAGTCTCTCTCTCTCTCTCTTGCAGGCGGAATCTTAGGGGAGGTCTCTGGGGAGGGTTCAGTAGAATATTCATCAGTTTTCAGGGTCCTGGTCTTCACTGATGGGTCAGTGCCAGGGCAGGGGTCCTTGTCACTGAAGTTGGTCTGGGCACAGCTGGTCTGGTTTTGCTGCTTTTCTGGGTCTGGAGCTGAGACACAGGTGAGGCCTGGAAATTATCTTCAGGGAGGGGAGCTTCTGCATCTGGCTGTAAATTGCTCGGCCACTGTGTTCAGCTCTGTCTCCGTTTCCCTATTCTACATGCCAAGGAATTTTCCCAGCTTCTCATTATCCTTTCTGGTTGCATAACTTTGTGAAATGTACTAAATGTCACTAATGGTGAGTTTTATGTTGTGCGCCTGTTACCACAAAATGAAAACACCCAACTCCCATTTACCATGGCCATTTTGTAGAAGAAATGATGACTTAGGACCATTAAAAAAAGGAAGGAGGTTTGTGCACGCTGCCCCTGGAGGCTGCCTGTGCCTGGGCAGGCAGCCTGCTGTGGATATACCCTCCGACAGCTCCCTGGCCTGGTCCCGTGGGGAGGAAGGACTTCTGTGCTCATTACTGTCCTTTGTGTGCGGTATAAAAGGCTTGTCAGGTTGAAATGTCTGGGAAATCCATCTCTGGAGTTGTACTTTCTCCAGGGCAGTCCAGGAGACGAAGAGTTTTGCAAACATGTACAAATAATTGGAACAGCCCTGGCTGGTGTGACTCAGAGGATTGAGCTCCAGCCTGTGAACGGAAAGGTTGCTGGTTCGATTCCCTGTCAGGGCACACGCCTGGGTTTTTGGGCCAGGTCCCCAGTAGGAGAAACCAATCAGTGTTTCTCTTCCTCTCTTTCTCCCTCCTTTCTCTTCTCTCTAAAAATAAGTAAATAAAATCTTTAAAAAAGAATTCCTTTTAAAGCAAACAGAAACAAAAAACCAAATAATTGGAACAAGAGAGGCTCCAACAATCTCCAGGGAGGTTCTTAAAGTGAGGTGAACTTTATCGTATCTCCTGTCATCTCTCCAGAAACATCTTCACCCCGTCCTTCCTTCACATGGAGCGCCTACTATGTGCTAGGCGCTGAACCACAGAAATACACACAGTATTTCATGTGGGTATCAATCAACCTGATGGACCGTTCAGCCCATCAGTGAATTTGTCCATCAAATCAATTTCACGTGTAGTCAATTTCAACACCTGTAAATCGGTCTTTGTTATTAATCCCACTTAAACACAAGAAACTGAGGATAAAGGGAGAGAGGAGGGTTGGGCTGGGGTCTCTTGATCGGGGTATGTCAGAGCCGGGACTGGAGCCCTGGTTGGCCCCGCCGGCCCGGGCTCCGGCCCTGAGTCGGCCTCTCGCCCTGACCCCAGCGGACCTGTACTCGGCGGAGCCTGGGGAGGAGGAGCCCGCCTGGGTGCAGACTGAGCGCGACCAGTTCCGGGACTTCCGGGATCTGAACAAGGACGGGCACCTGGACGGCAGTGAGGTGGGCCACTGGGTGCTGCCCCCGGCCCAGGACCAGCCGCTGGTGGAGGCCAACCACTTGCTGCACGAGAGTGACGTGGACAAGGTGCTGCGGGGGCCGGGCAGCGGCGCTGGGGGTGGGGGTGGGGCCGCGGCCTGGTGGGCACAGGGGTCCCGGAGCTGGGCCTAGAGCCGCCGAGGTCCCTGTTTGGCTGGAGAAAGGGACAGAGACCCAAGAGAGGGGCCGAGTGATGGGTGGGACAGAGATCTGCAGAGTAAGGGGAACATAGACCGGGAGAGCCAAGCTTAGGTTCAGAGATGGGTCTCACAGGCAGGGCACGGAGTTTTCCCTGCTGACCTCTGACCTGTCCAGGACGGGCGTCTGAGCAAGGCTGAGATCCTCGGAAACTGGAACATGTTCGTGGGCAGCCAGGCCACCAACTACGGCGAGGACCTGACGCGTCACCACGACGAGCTCTGAGCTCCCACGCACCCAGCACAGCCTCGTGGTCCCGCGGGGTGACCGGGGGAGGGGCCCCCATGCCTGGGTCGCCCTCCATGTCCAGTCCTGCAGGATGCGACCACAGCCCGGGGTATCCCTCCGCTGCTGGGCTCTCTTGGACCTTCCCTGCTCAAGTTCTCTCTGTGAGACACCTCAGCCCCTCTCAGCCCTCCCCACCCCACCCAGGGGCTCTCACAGGCCTAAAGAGTGAGGGACCACCCATTCCTCACTGGCAGAACCTCCCAGCCCAGCCCATGGCTCGCGGCATCAAGCTCAGCCTCCCAGAGCTTCCTGGAACCCCACAACTCCGAATCTGAGCCTCCCACCACAGACAGGAAACACTCCCTGCCCACACTTGGCCACAGGCACCGCCCCCAGGACGCCTCCTCTCTGCCAGGGAGGCAATAAAATCTGGTGCTGGGGCTTCATCTGCGTGTCTCTCTGAGGGGGTGACTGACGGGAGCCTGGGGGAGGAATTGGGGGCTGTGACTAGGAGAGGAGCAGGCTGCCAGTTGCGGGGACTGTGGGCCGAAGGAAGGGGAACTGGGCATTTGAAAGGGCGTTCTGGATGTTGACAGGGTTTGAGGGCGTTCCTGGGGGTGAAAATGGAACTAGCAGCCTGGACCCAGCAGCGAACAAGCCAGAGAGCTCTGCCTTCTGCGTAGCAAGTGATGGCCACGCTCTGCCAATCAAGTGGCTGGGAAAGGAGAGAGTGAGCCCTTGGGGAGAGCGGTCCAGGCAGAAGGAACAGCACGTGCAAAGGTCCTGAGGTGGGGGTGGGCCTGGTGTGAGTGAGGGTCCCCAAGGAGGTCAGTGTGGCTGGAGTGGACTGAGGGAGGGGGCACGGGTGGGAGGGCAGGGCGGAGAGGGAACCAGGATCGGGTCACCGTGGTCCCAGTTTGATGGAACAAGGTAGAGAGGGGCAGAGACCCAGAAATAGTGGAGCAAAGTTTACTCTCACTGAGCTGGGGGCCCCTGGAGGGTCCTGAGCAGAGGACGGGTGTGAACTGCCTAGGTTATGAGTTTGATGGAACAAGGTAGAGAGGGGCAGAGACCCAGAAATAGTGGAGCCAAGTTTACTCTCACTGAGCTGGGGGCCCCTGGAGGGTCCTGAGCAGAGGACGGGTGTGAACTGCCTAGGTTATGACGGTCTCTGCTGCTGAGTTGAGGCAGCGGTGAAAGGAGGAGGCCATGACAGGCTTGTATTCCTCCTGCAGTCCCATGAGCCCCCCTTAAATTCTCTGTAGTGGATCCCAGCGATTCCTCTCCTGGTAGCTCCCAATGGAAAGTAAGTCACCAAAATGAAGTTCGTAGCAACTTTAATCACAATAGTGCTAAACTCGAAACAACCCACCTGCTCACCTACCGAAGGGGTAAGTGCATGGTGGGGCCTCAGCCAGGGAAAAGCACAGGAAGGAGGAAGGGGGAATCTCAAGGCCCCCACTGGCACGGGGGACCGTCACAAAGCTTATGCTGAGCAAAAGGAGCCGGACGCAAAGGATCGCGCGCCATGTGATTCCATTGATAGGAAATTCAAGAACAGGCAAAAAACGAAGCTAGGGATCGGAAGTCAGGCTGGTTCCCATTTTGGGGAGGACAGCAGCGAACCTCAGGCGGGTTCTGGGGGGCTGAGCTTGAGCTGGGAGCTTCCCTGAGGGTGTAAAAATTCACCCAGCTGTCTATGATGCGTCCACTCTTATGCATGGTAGACTTCCAGGTTTGCCTTCCAAAAGTCCCCCCGATTTTTAAGGCAGTGAATGGGTTCTGTATGGTGCTTTAATGTTATTTCATATTTGTCAAACCTGTAGAATGTGCCAAAGAGTGAACCCTTAATATCTATGCACTTTGGTTCATAATACTGTATTAAGCCCTGGCTGGTGTGGCTCAGTGGATTTAGTGCCGGCCTGAAAACCAAAAGGTTGCTGGTTCAATTCCCAGTCCGGGCACATGTCTGGATTGCAGGCCAGGTCCCCCAGTTTGGGGGCATACAAGAGGCAACCACACATTGATGTTTCTCTCCCTCTCTTTCTCCCTCCCTTCCCTTCTCTCTGAAAATAAATGAAAAAAGTAAAAAAAAAAAATACTGTATTAATATTGGTTTACCAATTATAACAAAGCTCCCCATGCATGCAAGATGTTAACAATAGAAGAAGTGGGAGTGGGGTGAAGGGGTATATGGGAACTCTGTACTTTTCACTAATTTTTTTGTAAACCTAAAATCGCTCTTAAAAATAAAGCTCATGGAAAACATCAGAAGCAACTAAAAGAGAAAAAGAAATCGCCTTTGTATGTTAAGTCATAGATGCCCCCATATTCAATGATTTTTTTGTTTTCCTTCTGGGAGGGAAAGAGATGGAAATGCCTGTAGGGTGAGGCTGTAACCCTATAGGCCGGTGATTTTCCACCGGTGTGCCACAAGGGGCTCTAAAACATGCAGTAAGTGACTATTAGGGGCCTTGACCTCTTCTCTTAGATCGTCAGATAAAAGAAATGACAGCAGCCAGCAGCCAGCAACAATAGCTGTCCGGTGTGAGTGAATCCAGATTCAACCTATTTTTTTAGTTAGATCAGCAAAAAATAATGTGTTTTTAGTGTTCCCAGAATGTTAGTAATCAGTTTATGTGTGCCGCGAGATGAAAAAGGTTGAAAATTGCTGCTACACACTCGTGTCTGGAGAACCGACATCTTACTATTAAGTCTCCCAATCCATGAACATGGTACGTCTTCCCATTGATTTATGTATTGAAATCCTCTCAGGAATGTTTTGTGGGTTTCAGGGTGAAGGCCTTATATCTTTTTTTTTTTTTTTTTTAAGATTGTATTCATTTATTTTTAGAGAGAGGGGGAGGGAGACAGAAAGAGAGGGAGAGAAACATCAGTGTGTGGTTGCCTCTCATGCGCCCCCTACCGGGGACCTGGCCCACAACCCAGACATGTGCCCTGACAGGCTGGCATTCAACCCACTGAGCCACACCAGCCAGGGCTATCTTTTGTTAAATGTATCGCTAAGTATGTTTATGTTGTTGTAAATGTAATTGTTTTTTACATTCACAATTACAATTACAATCACAATTACATTACAATTTTTTGCTTCAGGAATATAAACATACAATTCTTTTGGTTGGACTCCACTGTAATCTCTCTCTCCTGTGAAATTTTAGCTTACACTTCAGTTCACTGCTTTTAGGTTTGGTAGGGCTTCCTGAAGTGAACCCTCTGAGTCTGGTTCAGGGTCAGCTAGGTATTTGAGCAGAGTTCCCATAAAATATTTGGGATAATCCCTCTCTTTCCCAGATTTATCCCTCAGTTTCCTGTTGCTGTGGTGCTTCAACCTAGGAAGCCTGTGGCGTGTTCCCTTGGTGTTAAGCTGCCTCTGGTGGTTCAGCCTGCCTCAGGTCGAAAGGTGTACAAACAAGAAACTCACCCTCTGCCTTTCCTTTTTCTTTCAGTTCCTATCCCGTGTCTGCCTGTTTCTGTTCAATTTCCAGTGCCTTTAGTTAATTGTTTTCTGATTTATCCACAATGTGTGACTGTTACCTTGGGGAAGGTTGGAATTTGAATCCAAATGTGTGGATTCCAAACTTTTAGTTATGATAACATACTGCCCCCTAGTGGCTGCAGGAGAATTGGTTTATGAAGTAGGGCAATTTCATAGATTTTTTTTAAACGTTAAAATATTCACACACAGTGACAAATTACTTGTACACAACCTTTGAAGGCAAGCTGCCCTGCACCTCATCACTCTTAGGGATTCTCCCCAGAAGTATTTTAAAAATCTTTAGCACATTTTGGTTATTTAAAAATATTGGCAATATACTCACAGAATACAAAATTCTAAATATACAACATACTATATACTAAAAATGAAGTTTTCTGCCCCAGCCGGTGTGGCTCAGTTCATTGGGCATCGTCCTGCAAACCGAAAGGACACCTGGGTTGCAGGTTCAGTCCACAGGGGCACAATGTTCTGACCCTTTCTTTCTCCCTCCCGTCCCCTCTCTCTAAATCAAAAATAAAATGTTTAAACATGAAGTCTTCCTCCCACCAAGTTCACACATGGCCAGTATTTCTTTCCAGAGAGAATTTACAGAGATTTAAGTAAATATACTCCAATTCTTTTTCTTTTAATAGATATGATAGTAGATGGCTAAAAATATTTTTACCTCTTCTTTTCTGTTTTTAAATAATGGTAATTTTCCAAAGAGGCTTTCTATTAAAAAAATCTTATTTACTTATTTTTAGAGAGAGGAGAAGAGAAGGAGAGAGGCAAGAAACGTCAATGTGATTGGTTGCCTCTCACGTGCTCCCATGTGCCCTGACTGGGAATCGAACCGGAAACCTTTTGGTTCATGGGAAGACACCCAACCCACTAAGCCAACCAGTCAGGGCTTCTCTTGATTTCCTTAAAATTACTGTTTTTGAGACAAAATCCTCTGATTTTATTATTTAAAAAAAAAATCCTTACCTGAGGATATGTTTATTGATTTAAGAGAGGGGGGAGAGAAACATCAATGTGAGAGAGGAACATCGATTGGTTGCCTCCTGTGCACACCCAGGCCAGATATTGAACCCAAACCCAGGTATGTGCCCTGACCAGGAATTGAACCCGTAACCTTTTGGTGTACGGGATGACGCTCCAACCGACTGGGCAAACCCAGCCAGGGCAGAACCCTCCAATCTTAAATTCATCTTTTTTTTAAAGATTGTATTTATTTATTTTTTAGAGAGGGGGAGGGAGGGAGAAAGAGAGGGAGAGAAACATCAATGTGTGGTTGCTTCTTGTGCGCCCCCTACCAGGGAGCTGGCTCGCAACGCAACCCAGGCATGTGCCCTAGACCGGTAATCAATTCAGCCACCCGTTGTGTTGCAGGCAGGCTTTCAACCCACTGAGTCCCACCAGCCAGCGCTAAATTTACTTTTTTTAATGAGATAATTAAGAATACATTTTGAAGACTGTTTCAATTCAGTCCATAAAGACTGTCTTCATTTCCTGTCTTTTTTTAACAGCTGCTTTATCCTCCCCTAGATAATTTAGCTCATTCTTTCCTGACCAACATTTCGATTGTTTCTTGTCTTTTGTCTAAAAAATGATGCTGCATGGAAGGTGCTAGCACATGTCATGTAACCACCACCATAGTTAAGATATAGCCCTGGCTGGTGTAGCTCAGTGAATTGGGCACCGGCCTGCAAACCAAAGGGTCACTGGTTCGATTCCCAGTCAGGGTACATGCCTGGGTTGTGGGCCAGGTCCCTAGTAGGGGGCACGTGAGAGGCAATCCCACATTGATGGTTCTCTCCCTCTCTTCCCATCTCTAAAAATAAAATATATATATTTTTTTTTAAAAAGACACAGAACAGTCCCATCAACCCCCCAGACTCTCATGCCAACCCACCCTCTGTAGTCAAATCCCCTCCTCTCCTGGCAACCAAGGATTTGCTCCCAGTCCCTATGGTTTCCCTTTTTCCAGAATTAATCTCCCTACTTAAAAGTCTTACTAAATAATTGCAATGGTCTTTTTTATTTCTATTTTTTAAAAGATTTTATTTATTTATTTTTTGAGAGAGAGGGAGGGAGGGAGAAAGCAAGGGAGAGAAAGGTTAGTATGTGGTTATCCCTTACTGGGGACCTGGCCTACAGCCTAGGCGTGTGCCCTGACTGGGAATTGAACGGGCAACCCTTTGGTTCGCAGGCTAGTGCTCAATCCACCGAGACACACCAGCCAGGGCTATTTTTATTTTTCTTGTTTTTTATCCTCACCTGAGGACATTTTTTCAGTGCTTTTTCAAGAGAGAGGTAGGGAAAGAGAGAAACATTGATGTGTGAGAGGAACAGCGACTGTCTGCCTTTTCATAGGTACCCCAACCTGGGATCGAAGCCACAGCCGGGACACATGCCCTGACCGGAATCAAACCTGAGACCCTTTGTCCAGAGGACGATGCTCCAACCAGCTGAGCCACAGCGGCCACAGCAGTAACTGCAAAGGTCTAAAAGTGCTGCTGTGGGCCTGTTGAGGCTGCAGCCACCAGCAGGCATGCCCCACCCGGGATGCACCCCAGCACGCCCACTTCTTCTGCTCTTAAACTTCCGTGTCTAGGGAACCTCTGCTGAGAAAAGGCAAGATTTGTTTCCACTTCCTGTCTCTTGTGCTGTACCACTCTTGCTTCCTCTTCTTGTTCCCTTCGAAAGCTTAGGGAACCTAGTTTTTGGAGCAAGGACCTTCACATACACCCCCAGCCCCTTCCTGCAAAGGGCCTGACTTGTGAATAGAGCTGAATTTCGGTTCCTTGTGGAAATAAGGGTGCCAAGATGGAAATCCTTGAAGTGGTTTGGGGCATGGGGGGTGCTGTGCACCACAAAGAAACAAGATTAGAGTCCTTGAGAACTTATGAGAAAAAGCTAGAGGGTGCTCGGTGAAGAGGAGGAGGATGGGGGGCTCTGGGTAATGTGCGCGGGCATCCCTGTCCCAAGACTGTGGTGAGTATTCAAGGGGACTGTAGGTGGCCAGGTCCACACAGCCAGGGCTCCTTGAAGGTTAGAGGCAACTGGGCCAGTTTCCAGGGACTAGGGGCCCAAGAGTGGGGTGTGAGTGCCCTTAGGGACCAAGGAAATGTTCTAGAAGTGCCTAGGGGAGAAACACTGGGTTGGGGGGCTTCTGAGGGTGCAATGATAAGCCCACCTAACCCTCCTACTAAAACCTTTCCGTGCAGCCAGATGCACCACCCTGCCCTGCACCCGGGGTGGGGGTGGGAGTGGGGGACTTGACCAAATAGCAGTCGGGACACTTCCTGGTCCTTTGAGTCCCATCTGGACATTATTTGAGAAACGCTTTTACGAAAATGCCAAGGCAGATGGTCTGAGCACCGAGATCTCACTTTGGCTGAAAAACTGGCGCGCACGCATGCGGAGAAAGGCCCGGAAGGACAGGACCTAGGGATCACTCAGGAAGGAGCAAAGGTTAAGTCTTTGTTTTTTTAATCTTTGCTGGACTGGATGTTCTCCTTTCTACCCTGCCCAGGGATGCTTTGGTGACCCAAAGGTTATTCAACACAAAGCTTTAAGGGCTGTGCCTGCGGCCCTAGCCAAGCCAGAACCCCACGCAGGTCTACCAGGCCCAGGCCTCTGTCTTCTTCTCCCACCCCCTCCCCCTCACTTGCTCAGCTCCTCAAACCTGCCAGTGCTTCTGCCTCTGGTCCTTTGCACTTGCGGTTTCCTCTTCCTCCTCGCCCTCCTGCAGTCAGTGGGGGGGTGGGGGTGTTCCTGGCCACCTCTAGACTGCCTGCCTCTTGCTCTCTGAAAGAACGCTATTTCCTTTGGGTGTGTTACCACATTTGACTCTGGCAGAGGTATTCTTGGGCATCTCATAGACTTTGAATTGGGCCTAACCCAGAAGGATGCAAAGGGGGTCCTATCCAGCTTGTTACGGCGGCACCTTCATAGAATGGCGGCTGGGACTTCAACCTCTGGCCAGTCTTAATCAATGTCAACGCTGTGCCTTTGCATTCAACTCAGGTTTTACTCTTAACCTGCGACCACACGAAACACTCTCAGCCCACGCTTTCAAACTCGAGTCATTCCAGCATGAGAGCCTCCTCGCCTGCAGGCGGGCAGGTCCCCGGGGCTCCCGCTGCGAATGAAGGTGCAGCACGGCCACTTCCAAGGCCTTTATTTGGTCTCCAGGCTCTCAGGCCTGCATCACAGGCCGCGACTTCTCTGCCTGCAGCTTCACTCCAGAGCCCGCAAAGCCGGTGCCGCCCTGGTGGAAGGGGAAGGCAGACGTGAAGGCAGACTGCGGGCTGCGGGTGGGGATGTCCAAAGCCAGCAATGTGAGACAGGACCTCCCACCCTAGGAGGGGTGGGGGCGGGGCCTGGGCATATGGGGCAGGGGCAGGCCTAGAGGGGGCGGGTCTTTGGGGAGAAGGGCGGTGTCCGGGGGTAGGAGAGGGTGAATGGGAAGGTGAGGGGCGGAGCCTTAGAGAGGGGACTGGGAGGAAGGTACCGTGGAAGGGGCCCTGCTCACCCGCTGCAGTACGATTATGTCGCGGTCTGTGAGTTTCTCCCCGTTCACTGGGTCCACCATGTCCTTCCGAATCAGCTTCTCCACGCACTCAAGGGTGACCACGGCCCCACTGTGGTGAGGGGAAGGGTGGGGCCACCGATCAGAGGCCCCGCCCCAGAGGGAGAGCCACACCCCCAGCCTGCTCCCCGCTCCCCCATGTACCCACGTGTGTACCCCCTCACGGGTGACTCACGAGGGCCGCAATACCGCGCAAGGCGTGGCATTGCTCAAGCTGTCGCGGGTCACGGCGCACACGTAGCGCTCACTGCGTGTGATGAGCCCCACACGATCCACGGAGCCATCCAGAGGTGTGAAGCGCACAGGCGTCAGGTCAGACATGCGCAGAGGCTTCCCAGACATGGGGCAGGTCACGGTGCGCGACTAGGAGAGCGGGAGAGAGGCAGAGCTCGGCGGGCTGCGGAGGGTGTGGGGGCGTCCGTGTGATGGAGGGGAGGGTGCCCTCGGGACCCTGGCACAGTGGGCGCAGGGGCGCTTGTTGGGGTGCTCACCGGCTTCTCCAGCTTGGTGGCTTTGGCCTCGGGTGTCAGCGACGGTATCCAGAAGCTGGGCAGCATTTTGTCCTTGTCCTTGTCCTTGTCCTTGCCCGCGGGGCCAGCACTGGGACCGGCTTGGGCATCATCTACAGGGGGCAGAGCAGAGGGGTTCCCATTCTGCACCTAGGTAAGTACCTGGCCCTGGGGGTCCCCCACCCACCTGCAAACCTGCTCCCCCTCACCTGAGCCATTCCCTGAGGGGGCCTTGGGCGTGAAGGGGTTGAGGGGCCGGCTCACGATGGCCGCCTCCTTCTCCAGGAAGCCCCGCACCTGGTCCTGCGATGCGGCCCGCTGCAGCTCTTTCTGCTCCTCCCGCCGGGCGCTGCGCTGCTTCTCGTAGGCCTGCGGGCAGCCAGGGGACAATGAGCTAGGAGGAGGCCTGGCGGGGCTCTGCTTGAGAGCAGGGCATGGAAACCACCCACACACCCTGTGCGCCTTTCTCATCATCCTCATCACCTTCATCTGCCGGGCGATCTCCTTCTTCTGGTGTAAAATGTACTCCAGGATCGCCTCGCGCTCATACAGGTAGCCATCGGGGCTGCCGAGAGAGAAAGGGATGGGATACACGGCTCTGACCCAGGCCACTCAGCCAGGGCTTCACGAGCACAAGGCAAACCCCGGCTCCCTGGCCTGGGCACCCACAGACCATTCCATGGGCAGCCGCTGTCTCAGGGCTCAGCTTGTTAACTCTCCTGGCTGCGTGATGCCCTATGACATGTAGGAAGAATCTCATATGGTGAAGGCTGACTTGGCGGGCCTGGGCTGGCCCTTGATGAGCTCCTGGGAGGGAACCTCTCAGGCCTTGGAGTGTCCTGCCTGAACTGGTGTCTTTGTTCACCTTGGCGGGGGTGGGGCTGGGCCGTGTGGTATCAACATGATCTCGGAAGGGGCTGGAGGCCAAGGTCAGCCGCATGGTGGCCAGTCGTGTCTACGTGACCAGTCTCCAGTAAAAACCCTGCACACCAAGGCCCAGGTGAGCTTCCCTGGCGGGTGACACTCCATGTGAGGTGTGACATGTCACTGCTGGAAGAATCAAGTGTGGCTCCACCGGAGAGACAACCGGAAGCTGGCCTCTGGTCTCTCCTGGACTCTGTCTCCATGTGTCTTTCCCCCATTGCTGGTTCGAATCTGTCCCCTTTCACTGTAACAAACTGTCACTGTAAGTGTGACAGCTCTGCTGAGTTCTACCAGTCCTTCTAGGCCGCAGGGGTGTCCAACCTGGGGCCCACGGACCGTGAGCGGCCCAACACAAAATCATAAATTTACTTAAAACATTATGAGACTTTTTTGTGTGTGTGATTACGTGTTTCAATGTATTTCATGTGTGGCCCAAGACAACTCTTCTTCCAGTGCGGCCCAGAGACGCCCAAAGGCTGGACACCCCTGGGAGGGAACCAGTGAACATGAAGGTGGTGGGGGGGACCCTGAAGCACAGTCTGCTGTCATCACTGCCTCATAATAGTCCTGTAATCGGGCACATAGTCTGTCACTGAGCTAAGGACCTCGTACTCAGATCCCGCTGAAGCCTGTGCTGGGTCCCCAGAGGCAGGTAAGGAACGGTAAGGGCTCCGCGTGTGAGCTGTCGTGAGGGGCCAGTCGATGTTCTGGGAGCCCGCCCCTCTATTACAGGCGTATTCTTTCCCACACTGCCCCGGGAAACGTAGCAGGATCATGCCACCTCTCAGACGAGGACACTGAGAATCAGAGAGGCAGATGGCTTGCCCATGGCTCCCTGGCTGTGCGGGTGGCCAGACCCACTCCTACAGACCCCTCCCTAGGGTGCCCTGGCCCTCGCCACCCGCAGTCCCCGCTCACGTGACGACGGGGTCATGGCAGGGCTGCAGAGAGAGGCAGCAGCAGTCAAAGTCCTTGACGGCGTCCCGGCTCAGTCGTATGTTCTGGGTCCCGTAGCCTGATGCCGCTGGGGGCAGAGACCAGAAAAGGGGTGGAGAGACGGGAGATGTGCCTCTCTCAGACTTTGAGAGAGAGGCACAGAGAGCGGTGGGAGGTGAGCGGACTCAGAGAAACAGGCAGTCAAGAGTGGGCTGTGTGTCTGTGTGCCTCGGAGTTAGGGACAAGGGCTGCCCAACCCACAGGAAGGTGTTAATCCCTAGAGGGCCCTCTGGCTCTGTGACTGAGCTGGAGAGCCTGAACCTCTCTGGGCCTTCCTGTCTTCCTAGGGGATGTCGCTATGGTGACAGCGCCCCCTTCCCTTGGAGGATTAGATGAGTTCACGTACAGAGGTGCTTAACGCGGTGCCCATCACACGGGATGTGGGGACAGGGTTGCTGGGTCACGTGGATGATGTGGTCGTGACCATCAGTTGGGGGAGAGAGCTCACACGGAGAGGCGCCATGTGCGGTGGTGACTTCGAGACACATCAGTCCCCCTCCCAGCCCAGTACCTGTGTCCTTCTTCTTCTCGTGGTAGGTGTAGACGGCCCCCGCCGTGCAGTTCTTGCCATGCCGAGTCATCCTGGGGGGGGAGGGACAGGTGGGGGGCTGTGGTGGCCACAGGAGCTGATCTGTGCCCCAGGGAGGGAAGCTGGCAGTGGGGCAGGGGTGGACAGTATTATACAAGGTAAATGCTTAAGACGTCCCTACACATTCCAAAAAAGAAACGTCACTTTACCTTGAAAAAGACCTGAAGTTTGCTTACTTACTGTAGGCGTGGTGTCTGTGGGGGTGTGCTTTATGAATTAGTGGGAGGTGGTGGGAGGAGTTAGCTGAAATCTGAAGGGAAGGGCTAGTACCCACGTGGGTGGGTGTGGCTCCGCACAGGCCACGTGGGGTGCAGAGGCGCCTGGTCGATGTTCAGGGCACATGCGCAAGTGTGGTCTGCCTGCCAATGTACTCAATTCACCTGAGCACAGATTCCGGGTTCTCCTAGGCCTTCTGGTGGGTGAATTCACACGTAACCAAAGGTGAAATCTGCCTCAGGCTCACATCTATCCGTCATGTTTCAAAAGAAGCATCAGAGTAGAACTGAGGGTCCATGGAACTCTGGCAAATCAACATGAAAAATCCAGCTGCCCTGGCCGGGTGGCTCAGTTGGTTGGAGCATCATCCTGTACACCCAAAGGTTGCAGGTTCGATTCCCAGTCAGGGCACATGCCTGGGTTGCCAGCCGGGTCTCCAGTAGGGGGTGCATGAAAGGCAACCACACACTGATGTTTCTCTCCCTCTCTCCCTCCCTTCCCCTCTGTCTAAAAATAAATAAAATCTTTTAAAAACATGAAAGAAGATAAAATTAAGTTAAAAAAATTATGGATAGATCTTAAAAACACAATGCTGGGTGCAAAAAGTAAGAAACGAAAGGAGATCACTAACCATCTACATGTGCCCAAACGATACGTTTTAAAGAATCCTGCAGACAAAAGAATCACACATATCAGAGTGGTTGCCCTGTAGGGAGGGGACTGACCAGGGGACAAGCAAGAATCCATTAATGAGACAAGGGGGGCGGTAATATGGGCGAATATGGGTGGAGGATTAAGCAATATGACCTGCGTGGGCTTGAGTGCAAGGCTGGCCCTCCACTCACTTGTGATTCTGGACTGGTGATCTCCTTTTCCTTTATTTTTATCTTATTTTTTTAATCCTTCCCCGAGGACATGCCCATTGATTCCAGAGAGAGAGGAAGGGGGGCGCGGGGGGGGGAGAGAGAGAAACATCGATGTGAGAAACATCAGTCTTGCCCCTTGGAAGTTCTCCCACCTGGGATTGAACCGGCAACCTTTCGGTGTACAGAGCGATGCTCAACCAACGGAACCACCCGGCCAGGGCTGGTGATCTCCCTTTTCTGAGCCTCAGTGTCCTTTGGTAAGAAATGGGGATAGTGAGGGGACCTAGCTGACGGGACTGGATGACTGTGGCGGCTAAATGTGGTCACGTGCGGAGCTTGGCACACAGCGGGTGTTCGGGAAGTATTCTCTCTGGCTCTCTGGTGTTAAGGAGGATCCAGAGGCAGAGGTGGCGTGGAATGAGGGTGGGGTAAGGGGAGCACATAACCAAGAGCTCCCAAAATGTGAAAAGCAACTTTATCTTTATTTCCCCCTTTCTCGTTACTTTCAGAAACTTGCTTTTCACTTCCAAGCCTTGAAAACACAAACCTCTCTCTGAGCTACGGATCTCGCTCGCCCCCTACTGGTGACTTCTTCCCAGAAGCCAATTTTTGTCTGTAGATTTAGATGGAATAGATGCACAGACCGCAAGGATGCAGTTTGATGCGTTTTAACAAACGCATGCATCCTCGTCATGCGTTTGTATGACGATGGAATAGATGCACAGACCGCAAGGATGCAGTTTGATGCGTTTTAACAAACGCATGCATCCTCGTCATATCCAACCTCCCTGATGGATACAGGGCTTAGCTCTCCCCCCTGAAATGGCCAGTGTGCTGCTTGCGGAAGCGAACCTCGGTGAAGCATCCCAACGGAACCCACAGCCCCCTCCTCCAACTGCCCCTCGCCCCCAAGCTTTGGAGCAAGTGCCCAGCACCTGCCGCCTCCCCTCGGCTCACCTGCCACCCGCTCCTCCGCTCTGGCCCCCTGGCTTCCGCCCAGCCCCCCTACTACCACTCAGGAAGGTCGAGTTGACCTCCTCATGGACAAATTCCCCACTCTATTCTTAGTTGTCAACTGCCTTGACCCTCTGCGGTATTTGGCGCTGAGCTGCTTGTCTTGTGGCCAAGAACAGGGTACTTCTACGTCTTTGGCTTCACAGACGGGGACATTTTTCCTCCGAGGGAGAGGAACAGCTAGAGAGGGAGCATTTTTTTTAACCTGGCCAGCCATGATGGGAATAATCATGAGGGGCGCCGCTTGACCCCTGACCACGTGCCAACTCTCCCCACCCCCATCTCCCCAGCCTCGGAGCTCAAGCACCTTCCGTCTGTCCTGTCACCATCTCCGCTTTACAGAGAGGCAAAGAGGCTCAGAAGGGAGGCCATCTGCCTAGGGCACTGGTTCTCAGTGGCCCCTGAGATACTTTCCGGGGGTCCACAAAACTGTTTCTGTGACTCTAGAACAAAATTTGCCTTTGTTGTTCTTAGGAACAACTCCGTGAGCGTTGAGTGGCGTTTTCCAGAGGCTGTGTGATATGCGAGGACGTCGTCACTCTGAAGGCTAAGCAAATGCGTGCTTGGGCTTTAAAAATGTGTTCTGTGTCCTGGCTGGTGTGGCTCATTGGACCGAGCACCTGCCTGCAAACCAAAAGGTCACCAGTTTGATTCCCAGTCAGGGCACACGCCTGGGTTGGGAACCAGGTCCCCAGGCGGGGGGTGTGTGTGAGGCAACCAGTCAATGTCTCCCTCCCTCTCTTCCTCCCTTTCCCTCTCTCTAAAAATAAATACATAAAGTCTTTTAAAAAGGTTTTAATATGTTTCAATTTCTGACAGGGAAAGTCTTAAAAGACAGAACTCAGACCAACAAAGGCTCACTGGAACCCTCGATGATTTTTAAGATCCTGAGACCAAACAGTTTCCGAACCAGTGGCCAAGGGAGGTGGCAGGTGGCAGTGCCAGAGGCTGAGCTTCCGGCCACCAGGCTACCTTGTCTCTCCAGTGAGGCCAGTTTCAAAACAGGAAACAGACCTGGGGACGTCTGCTGTCACTAGTGTTTCCGAGGGGACACATCAAAGCAACACCAGCTATTCTTTTTTACATTTCTTTAAATATTTTATTTATTTATTTTTAGAGAGAGGGGAAGGGAGGGAGGGAGGGGAGGGAGAGAAACATCAATGTGTGGTTGCCTCTCATATGCCCCCTACTGGGGACCTGGCCTGCAACCCTGGCATATGCCCTGACTGGGAATCGAACCTACAACCCTTTGGTTCGCAGGCCGGCGCTCCATCCACTGAGCCACATCAGTCAGGGCTGAATCCTGGACCCGTGGTTCTTAACCACTTGGCGGGCTCAGTGATCCCTTTGACACCCTGAAAGTACTACAAGCCTCTCTCCCTAGAAGGCCATCCCAGGGGGCAGAGGCCTCTGTGTTAAAGACATTCAGAAGGTTCATTACATTGAAGGACATCACAGACACAACGGGACCTGTTGAAAGTGGATGAGAATTCCCAAAGAGCAAATGCAAGCCTCTGAGATTTTCTATTAATAATGGCTGATATTTATTTAAGCCATTAAATAAATAAATAAATGGTTCAGTGAACCTGGCCCTGTTCTAAGCATTTTACACGTATTATCTCCACCGAATTCCACAACAACCCGAACGGTTGCTACAGACAGGAAGACAGAGGCACAGAGAAGGTGCCCAAGGTCGTGCAGCAGGGGTTTGACGCAGGTATCCAAGCCCGGACTTGACCATCGCTGTTCTGCCTGGCTGCAGGCAGCCTGGGGCACTGTGCTGGAATCTCAGTTTGGAATGGGACTGCCGGTGTGCACCCTGGAAATCCTGTCTCTCTGGGCTCAGTCAGGTGTTCCTTGAGCTCTGACAATGCCCTGAGTTACCTCCACTATAGACACCACCCCCTCAGTATTTCCTCCTCTGGGTCAGGAGCCCCTAGAAGAGGGCCCGGGTCAGACTCCCGTCTGGATAGCAGCATCGTCTGACAGCTGGGGGGTGGGGGGCTCAAAGATGCCACAACGGGATCCGTTCACCACTTCCAATGCCAGGGGAAGTGACTGATCAATGAACTGGTCACCCAACTAACCAATACATTTATTACAAAAGCACTCGAAGAATAGAAATGATCATTATATCCTTCAAACAGTTATGTACCGGGTCCTGTGCAAAGCACCTGCCCCATCTGAAGGCACTCAGTCCTTGTGACAGCTGCCGGAGGAAGGTTCTCCACAGTTTGTAGGTAAGGAGAGAGATGCCCAGCCCTGGCTGGGTAGCTCAGTTGGTTAGAGCATTGTCCTGATACTCCAGGGTTGTGGGTTCGATTCCAGTTCAGGACACTTACAAGAATCAACCAACGAATGCATGAATAAGTAGAACAACAAATTGAAGTTTCTCTCTCTCTTTCTAAAATCAATAAAAATTTTGAAAAAAAAATTTTAAGAGAACAGCCCCAATGGGCATTTCGAAACAGAACTTTAAATCACTACCTTCAACGGCTTCCTGGACTTGGCTCAAGACAAAAACCAAACTGCTGGCCCTGGCTGGTGTAGCTCAGTGGATTGAGCGCGGGCTGTGAACCAAAGGATTGCCGGTTCGATTTCCAGTCAGGGCACATGCCTGGGCTGCAGGCCAGGTCCCCAGTGGGAGCCACGTGAGAGGCAACCACACATTGATGTTTCCCTACCTCTCTCTCTCTCTCTCCCCTCCCTTCCCCTGGGAACGGGATATTCTCAGGGTGCTCCCACTTTCTAGTAGAAAGGACAAAGCTGTAACTTTGCAGTGGTAGGTTTGCATTGTTCCTATCTGCATCAGTCAGCTAGGGCTGCCAAAGCAAAATACCATCGACTGGGTGGCTGCAACAACAGACGTTTATTTTATCCCTGTTCTGGAAGCTGGAAGCCCGAGATCCGGGTAGCAGCGTGGTCAGGTTCTGGGGAGGACTCTCTTCCAGACTTGCAGATGGCTGGCCACCTTGGTGCGCCCTCACAGAGCGGAAAGGGCGCTCTTTGGCGGTGCTCCTCTTCCAAGGACCCAACCCTGTGGGTTAGGACTCCACGCTTAATGACCTCATATAACCTTAGCACCTCCCATGAAGGCCCTATCTCCAAATACTCATGCTGGCTAGGGGTTGAGCTTCGACACATGAATCTTGGGGGAGGGGACAAACATGAAGTCCATAAACACCACCTGAAGTTTCCCCAACAATCTCAGCACCCCAAAAGTGGGGACAACCAGGCATTAGGCAACATGAAGCTCCCAATTCTGAAGTATTCATGTCAAAATGGCTGAACCTAAATGTAATCAAGCTTTTATTTTTATTATTTTTAAATTTATCAATCAGAGAGCAAGAGAGAAAAGACATCCCTTTGTTGTTCCACTTATGGATGCATTCCTTGGTTGATTCTTGTACGTGTCTTGACTGGGGATGGAACCTGCAACCTTGGCCTATCTGGATGCTGCTACAACTGAGCTACGTGGCCAGGGGGAGGAATCAACACTTTAGACGTAATTTCCTGTTTTTAGGAAGTCACAGGATGTAACGGGTTGTCACCAAAAAGGGCCAGATAGGAAAGATTTTTCAACTCTGCGGGCCATACAGGGTCACGACGACTCAACTCCCCTTGTATGGCAAAAGCAGCTGGAGACACTCTGTAGGTGACTGGGCATGGCTGTGTTCTAATAAAACTGTCTTTATGCACACTGATATCTGAATCACACATAACCGTCACAGGGCACAGAATATTAGTCTTCTTTTCTCCTCTCACATCGATGTTCCTCTCCTTTCCTTTCCCCCCTCTTTAAAAAATAAATAATAAATTAAATCTTTAAAACAATGAGCAAATTCTCGGAATAGACATTTCTCCAAAGAGGGTATACAAATGGTCAAGAAGCACATGAGCCCTGGCTGACGTGGCTTGGTGCATTGAGAGCTGGCCTGCGGACCAAAAGATCGCCAGTTCGATTCCTGGTCGGGACACACGCCTAGGTTATGGGCCAGGGCAACTGATGAATGATTCTCTCCCTCTCCTTCTCCCTCCTTTCCCCACTCTCTAAAAATAAATAAAACCTTTGATTAAAAAAAAAGCACATGAAAAAAGGCTCTATATCACTCATCTACGACAAAACGCCATCAAAACCACAATGGGATACCAGTTCATACCCATTTAGAATGACTACAATAAAAACAGCAGAGAAGAAGTGTGGATAAAGTGGGACCCTCACACACTGAGGTCGGGAATGTACAATGGAGTAGCCACTTTGGAAAACTGTGGCAGGTCCTCCAGAGGTGACACAGAGAGTTACCAGGTGACCCAGCAGTTCCACTTCCAGGGGAATTGAAATGAACACATGTTCACACAAACAGTTATACTCAAATGTTCATAGCGGCATTATTTATAATAGCCCCCAAGTGGAAACAACCCAAATGTTCATCGGTTGATAAATGGATAAACAAAATATGATATGTATATCTCCTACAAAGGAATATTAATCATCCATAAAAAGAAAAAAGTAGCCCTGGCTGGTGTGGCTCAGTGGATTGAGCAGGGGCCTGAGAACCAAAGGGTCGCTGGTTCGAACCCCAGTCAGGGCACATGCCTGGGTTGCGGGCCAGGTCCCCAGTTGGGGGGGGGGGCACAGGAGAGGCAACTACACATTGATATTTCTCTCTCTCTCTTTCTCCTTTGCTTCTCCTCTCTCTAAAAAAATAAGTAAATAAAATATAAATTAATACATGCTACAAAATGGATGAACCTTGAAACCATTATGCTAAGTGAAAGAAGCCAGAGAGAAAAATGATTCCATTTATGAGAAATGCCCAGATTAGGTCAATCCACAGAGACAAAGTGGATTGGTGGCTGCCTGGAGCTGCGTGGGGTGTACAATGGGGAGTGACAGCTAATGGGTCCTAGGTTTCTTTATGAGTGGTGAAACTCTTCTAAAACTGACAACGGTGATGGAAAAAGAGGCCAGCAGGATTTGAGTTTGGTTTGCTGACCCCTGGAATCAGTGAAATGAGATTACAAAGAAGCAAAAAGACAAATCCGGATGATGGGATGATCAACAAAATAACTGGCCCAGTTTCTTCAGTGAATCGATTACACCTTGAGTGGAGGAGAGGGGAGATTGCTCTAAATTAAGAGACATTTAAGAGACATTGAGAGACGACTAGATGTCCCTACCTCAGGACCCCAGGGCTCTAGCCCGCGGGAAGGCGATCCCAGCAACACTATCTCTCCACCACCTGGAACTCACCTCACTAGTGACTCCTTGTTCCGTCTTTGATTCTTCAACTGTTCCCCGTACCCCGGAAAAGAGCGTTGTTTTGCCTCTTAGTTCCGCCCACTTCCGCGAGGAGAAAGAAACCGGAAATAGAGCTGCCCCTAGTTGCGGAGGTACGTCATCTGGCTCGGTAAGTCCTCCCTTGTTCTCTTTCTCCCTCCAGAAATGTGAGCGACAGATCGAAGGTTCCGGTTAGGGAAGCTAGGATGAATATGGGGTACGCTTAGTATCTACTAGGCATTTACCGGGGCAGGCGATTTCCTGCTTGTACCCACAGCTTTCCTCTCCCCAAGCCAGAGTTTGAGGACTAGTCACTTCCCCCAGAAACTGGGACCCATTTCCTCGAGTATATCCACTTTTCTTGCAATGAAGAGACAATTGAGAGGGGACAATTCCTCTGTCCCTGTTTTATAAACGGAGCAAAGGAGAAATCTCAAGTCGAAGCCGTTCAAATCACTCCAGGAAACAGAAATTTACTGCATTACACCCACCTCTAGGGACCAAGGCATACAGGTCCCGCCAGTTTCTAAATATGTAGATATCTAGATACCTGCAGACCTAGACGTTTATTTCCCTAGCTCGGCTGGGCGAGCTCCCATTGGGGAAACGGGAGGAGCGGAGGAGGGGCCTATCCAGTTCTCTAAGTGTCCCACGGTGTCGGGGAACCTGGCCTCCCTATGGGGTTCTGAACCTTAGGGCCTTCATCATAAGGTCCCTTTAAATACTTTGTCCCTTACCTGAGTCCCGCCCAGGACAGGTAGTCGCAAACCCCGCCCCGCTGCCAGAAACCCCGATCGGGGAGGATTACAGGGAGCGGGAGCAGGGGGCACCCCTCCTTTTTCTTCCCTCCCCTCTATCCTGCTCCTCGACGCAGCGGGCCGCACCTGGCCTAGGAGGCCCTGGTTAAGGAGGAGGGGACAGTGTTCACAAGTCTGGGCAGGTAAGTGAATGTCCCTGGAGGCAGAGCCTGGTTTGGGGACCTTGGCTTCCTGGCTCCTTGCCCCTCTGGGTCCCAAAATTCAGGGCCCCTAAATCCAGGAGTCCAGGGCACTGGACCCAAGAATTTAGACCCCTATTCTTGCCTCTCCCATAACCTCTGATCTCTGTTGCTGGATGTGGCAATAGGCAGAGAGACATAGAGCTATGTGTGGAAATTACCAAGAAGAAAGGAATCCTCACCGCCAGTGGACATGTTGATGAGTACCTACTATGTGCCAAAACTGTACTGGGGGCTGAAAACACAGAGGATGCAAAAGATCAGCTTCCTGCTGGTCTCTGCTGGCCTGCGCTGCCTTTGCTCAAATCCTGCTTCTGAATCTTGCAAACTGTAAGACCTTGGGCAAGTTCTTTGACCTCTCTGTGCCTCAGTTCCCTTATCTATAAAGTAGCGATAACAATAGCATTGTTGTGAAAATTAAATTGAGTTGATAGAAGTAAACTGCCTTGAACAGCATCTGGCCCAGAACACGGACTATGGCAGTTCCTGCTATTATTCACGTGACAATTCACGGGCCACAGAGTCCAGGCAGGGAGACCTTCAGGGGCTGAGGCACTTGTCATCTGCACCACGCTTCATTCCAGGTGTCCACAAAATATGAGGGGCAGGGGCCACCCCTCTCTGCTGCTGCTGTACTTGGGGTTGACCACCTGGCTGGACACCTCATCCAGTGCAGAGCAAGACCAAGGTGAGTGTTTGGGGGAAGAGCTGGTGTCCAGGCTCTGACACCCACCTTCCCCTAACTCTGGACCCCTTGCCTCTAGTGCCCAGCCACCCCAGGGCCCCATAGCTTTCCTCCCCTGGGGTTCAGATTCCTCCATGTCTCTGGTCCTCCAGTTTTCTGTCTGTCCTGTCCTTTGGGCGCAGAGGTCTTCATGGACTCCCCAGAGGCCCAGAGCTTCCTGGGTAGCCGTCGACGAGTTCCTCGAGCCAATCACTGGGATCTGGAGCTGTTCGTGCCGGGGAACCTGGAACGGGAGTGCTATGAGGAGAAGTGTTCCTGGGAGGAGGCCCGGGAGTACTTTGAGGACAATACTCGGACGGTGAGGGTCTGGGAGTCCTGGAGCCCCTGTTTCTCCAGGGCCTGGTGGGCCGGGGAAGGGTCCTGCTCTTCAGTGACTTCTACCCTCTGGTCTCGGAAGTCTGGGCGGGCTGGTTGGGATGCACAGAATCTCCCAGCTGATGGCTGTCTTTCCCCCTTCTCTACTCCCACCTTTTCAAGGAGCGCTTTTGGGAGTCGTACATCTACAATGGCAAAGCAGGTGAGTGGGAGGCCAAGTCCTCTTGTTCTGTGAAGCTAAGGCAGCCCCTTTCCATGGAGGCTGAACCAACAGTCCCACCCCAAATTCTCTGATTCCTGAGTTCCTAGAGGTGGTGATTAAGAGCTTCCTGTCTTTGAAGACTAGCCTGGGGTCTGAGGAACCCACCACATCTCATTCCAAAAGGTCCCATGTTTCCAGAAAGCAGGAAGTGAGGGTGGAGAGAGGAGTTACAGCCTGGGACCTCTCAGGCCTCTGGCTCGGACTTGCTGGCCCACTTGAGCTGCTCTTTGGAGTCCAGAGCCTTAGCCTCTGCTGCAGCTTGGTTGCTAGGGGGGCTGCTCCTTAGCAACTGGGCCTGGCCAGACTATGGAAGCCTGTGCCTCCTCACCTGACCAGTCTGCCCACCCTCAAACCCTTCTCTAAGTTCTGAGGCTCTGTCAGGGCTGCAACCTTGCCGCTAAGGCGGGGGAAGGGCTGCTCCTTAGCAACAGGGCGCTGGCCAGGCCGGGCCTAGGAAGCCCGCAGCATTCACTACCTGGCTGGCTCCCCCTCCCCCACAGCCCCATCCCAGCCTGGGCCTGGTTGCTAAGGAGGCTTTCTCCCTAGCAACCACACCTAGCCAGGCTCAGGACCCAAGGCCTCCTGCCCACCAGAGGACACCCCTCCAGGCACCAGATGCCCCACCCCCTTGTGGCCTGGTTGCTAGGGGTTGATGTACCTTAGCAACAGGCCCTAGGTCTGGGCTGGAGTCCTCACATTGGAGCCTGGTTGCTAGGGGAGGTAAATGCCTTTCTACAGGCCTTTGGATGTCTGATGGCTCCTTGAATCCACCTGAAACATGTCAGAGGGCCTGCCTCCTAAGTGCAGCATTTTGCTAAGAGGGCTCAAGCACTGGGGTTTACCGTTTGAGGAAAGTCCCCCACGCTCTGTTAAAGTTGGTCTCCCCAGCGGTAAGACCTAGCAAGGCCTCTGGAAGCTGGAGTCCTCCCTGCAGCGCCCCCACCCCCTTCTCCTCGGATTGAAAGCCTGGGACTGTCAAAGGCACCACACCTTAGGCAAGGGGCCATATGAGTTCTGGACATCCTAAATTCCTCCATCGATAAATTAATATTTTTCTAGCCTTCTGGTAAATTCGAAAGCCTTCCTGTGGGTGCTTCTCTTCCTGCAGAGTTGAGACCTTGCACCTCAGGAGCCTGGTTGGTAAAACGGGCTGCCTTCCAGAGGGAGCAGGGCTGCCAGATAAAATACGGGAACCACTCCACCTCTCAGTGTGGGAGCCTTGAGAGTTGGCTCCAGGACTTTCCTACCCCACCTGTAGTGCGTCACCTGCAGTCTCGTCACATGGATTGCTTAGACAGGTCTCGAACCACCCGATGTCGGGGGAGGGGCCTCTATTATCATGGGGATAACAGCTGGCACGTTTTCTAGTGCCAGATGAAATTATTGTAGGGCTTTTCTGTGTTTAATCTCATTGAATTTTTGCAACCTGGCAGAGAGGGGTTATGGTGCCATTGTACACTCGGGTCAATGAGTGAGGTGACTTGTCTGAGGTCACTCACAGCCAGGATGTTGCCTCAGCTCTGCCTGGCTTCTTGGCCACTGTGCCTCTCTCAGGGGAGAGGCATTTGGACGTTGGTGTGGGTGGCAGCCCCTGAGGCAGTGGCTCCCTCCCGCCCCCCTTTTCCACAGGGCGCGGACGAGTGGACGTAGCGGGCCTGGTGGTGGGGCTGGCATCCGGCATCCTGCTCATTGTGCTGGCTGGCCTGGGAGCCTTTTGGTATCTGCACTGGCATCGGAGACGAGGCCAGCAACCCAGTCCGCAAGAGTAAGGGGGCTCCACAGAGGAGGGGCTGGAGGGCTGGAGAGAAAGGTCACCTAAGGAGATGGGGGCAGGCGGTTGCTGATGAAAGATCTGAGGAGACAGTCATGTGGAGAGTGAGTTTGTGAGTGTGTGTAGTTGTGGCATCTGCCTGTCTGTCCGACTGGATCCTCGGCACCTAGCACACAGTGGGAGCTCAGTCAGTATTTGCTGCCTGTCTTTACAGTACCAGGTCTCTGCGTGATTATCACTCTGTGAATGTCGGATCTGGTGAGGCGGCAGCCTGTGATCTGTGCGTGTCTGTGGGTGTCCGTGGTATGTCAGTTTCCGTGGTAAAGGGTGTAGCACATGTTTGTATGTGCCTGTAGGAGTTGCCTGGGTGTGTCTTTCTCAGCGGCAGGGTCTAAGAAGGTCCTGGAGTGCCAGTCTTGGAAGTATAGTGGATCGGGGGACCTTTAAGAAGAGTTTATTGGAAATGGGTATCTCTGTGTTGTGTCTGTTTCTGTGAGTGGTCACCTGCCTCTCTGGAAGGCTGTCTTTTTCTCCATTACTCTGCCCGTATCTGGAGTACCTGTGTGTCTCTCTTAGCAGTTGTTGATTTCTGGGTCTGCCTGTCCCTGTGCATCTGTCTGTCATTTTGAGGTGCTCTGCTGCTTGTCAGATTGAAGGTGACCCTCCTACTCCTTGGTCCACCAGTTCCCTACCACTCTTAGAGTCTCTGTCTCCCTAAGTCCTCCATTCCTCTCCCAAGTCTTTCTATCTTGTTAACTGTGCACCTTCTATCCCCCCAGGGCCGAGCTCATCAACCCTCTCAGTCCCCTGAGCTCTCCGGGCCCGCCAACGCCTCTGCCGCTACCCAAACCCCCAGGCCTCCCCACCTACGAACAGGCTTTAGCGGCTTCTGGGGTGCACGACGCACCTCCGCCCCCCTACTCCAGGTATGGAACTGGGCTTCTGCCGGGGGGCGGGGCTCAGAGGGGAGGGCACTGCTGGAGGAGGGGCGTGGGCTCAGGGGCGGGACTTGGAATTTTGAGTTTATTATTCCGGGCGAGGTTTGAGCGCGGGGGCGGAGCCTTGTGCAATAGTCTGGGGGCGTGGCCCAGCGCTGTGAGTGTGGAGCTTTTGAGGAGGGTGGGTCTTCTGCCCAGAGGGTCTGAGATTGGCTAAGACGCTCGGGCGGGTCGGAATGGTCTAGGTTGTTCAGGGTGGAAAAAAGGGAAAACAGCCGGGTCTTTGACTCCCCACTGTGCTCCTCCCCATGCAGCCTCCAGAGTCCTCGCTGAAGAGCTGCTTCGGAGCTGGGGTTCCCCGAACTGTGCCCCAGATTCACACCGGATTCCGGAAGCCCTCAAGCCTCTTAAACTGCGAAGCTGAGCTTGGAGAGGGAGGGTGGGGTGGGAGTAGGGGTCGTCCGGCCCGAGGCCTGTCCTGGCACACGTGTTTCCGCCGCGTACGGATACACGCACGTCCCAGACGAAAGTGTTCCCGCGTTCCGGCACCCCAGGCTCTCTTGACCTTGGGGGTATCCGCCAGCCCCGCCCTCTGGGTAGGCTTGCGGTGGAAACTCTGACCCAGGCGCACAGGCCAGGTGTTCATACTAGCGTGTGAGGTTTAACACGGCTATCTCTCGCCAGTGGCATGGGCCACACACGCGCAGAGCCCCGCCCGTGCACACGCATGTCTTCGTGCTTGTACAGGGGCGCTTTGCAACCCAGGGAAAGGGAGTGGGGTATATTTGCAACCGAGCTCGTTGGGGACGGGCTCGCATTGCATTCGGGGGGTTGAAGTTGAGCTCTTCCCTTTAAATAAAAACCCTTTGGAAAAGAAACCATAAAAAGTGAAACAATGCAAAAAAAATAAATAACTGTGACCCAGGCGCGTCTGCGCGTAGTGGAGCTGGTTTTCTGTACAAATGTTGCGCCCTACACCCTCGGGCCCTGCCTGCGCTGTCGGTCTCTCCTTCTCCCTCTCTTTTTTTTTTTTTTTTTTTTTTGCATTTGCACGGGATTGTGGGAGGAAGCGGAGCGCAGCCAGACACCCCGCCGCCCGCC